>NC_092116.1:30110912-30140912 GCF_045679555.1 Salvelinus alpinus
CATCAACGAATGTGACACACAATAAAATGATGAAACAAGTAAAGGTGTGTGAATACTTTATGAATCGCTCTGTCGGTACAGAAATAGAAACAGCTCTGGGATGAACTGCCTCAGCAACATTTCTAAATGAACTATGTGACAGATGGCCTAGGTTGTTGTTGTTTCTCTCTCTCTCTCTGTCTCTGTCTCTGTGTCTCTCTCTCTCTCTCTCTCTCTCTGTCTCTCTCTCTCTCTCTCTCTCTCTCTCTCTCTCTCTCTCTCTCTCTCTCTCTCTCTCCTCCCTTTATCACCCCATCTCCAGGTTGAGATTCCCACCCACTTCTCCAGCCGGTTGACAAGAATGTTGTGATCGATAACATCCACCGTGATGGAACTGCTGTCACAGCGAGACATATAGCTTCTGTCTGAACAGAAACAGCTCTGTGTTGAACTGCTGTCACAGCGAGACATATTGCTCCTGTCTGAACAGAAACAGAAATAGCTCTGGGTAGACTGCTTTAACAGCATTTCTAAATGAATTACGTGACAGATGGCCTAAGTTGTTCCTTTCTATCTCTCTCACTATCTCTCTTTCTCATCATCAATTCAATTTCAATTTAAGGGGCTTTATTGACACGGACAACATATGTTAAACATTGCCAAAGCAAGTGAAGTAAATGATAAACAAAAGTGGAATAAACAACATAAGTGAACAACAGTAAATATTACACTCACAGAAGTTCCAAAAGAATAAAGACATTTCAAATGTCATATTATATATATACAGTGTTCTAACAATGTACAAATGGTTAAGGTACACAAGGGAAAATAAATCAACATAAATATAGGTTGTATTTACAATGGTGTTTGTTCTTCACTGGTTGCCCTTTTCTTGTGGCAACAGGTCACAAATATTGCTGCTGTGATGGCACACTGTGGTATTTCACCCAGTAGATATGGGAGTTTATCAAAAGTGGGTTTGTTTAAAAAAAAAAAAAAGTGGATCTGTGTAATCTGAGGGAAATATGTGTCTCTAATATGGTCATACATTTGGCAGGATGTTATCTCTCCATTTCTGTTTCTTTATTTGTTTTAAAGGAATAGTGCAAGATTTAGAGATTCAGGTAATTTATCTACTTACCCAGAGTCAGACAAACGAATACCATTTTTATGTCTCTGCATGCAGCTTGGAGATGATTAAAGCTAGCATATCGCTAGCTTAGCACAATTGCTGTAAATCTTCCGCTACAGTAGCCAGGTCCTGTCACAAGCAGGGGAATTAACTGTACCTGGGCGGTTGGTCATTTTTTGTGTAATCTGATGGAAATGTCTCTAATATCATCATCTCTCTCCTCAGAGAGAGAGACAGAAAGAGAGAGAGGGGGTAGAGAGAGACAGAGCGAGGGGGAGAGTGAGAGAGAGAGAAAGAGAGAGAGGGGGTAGAGAGAGACAGAGGGAGAGAGACAGAGGGGGAGAGTGAGAGAGAGAGAAACAGAAAGAGAGAGAGGGGTAGAGAGAGACAGAGAGAGAGACAGAGGAGGAGAGAGAGACAGAAACAGAAAGAGAGAGAGGGGGTAGAGAGATACAGAGAGAGAGAGACAGAGGGGGAGAGAGAGAGAGAGAGAGACAGAAAGAGAGAGATGGGGTAGAGAGATACAGAGAGAGAGAGACAGAGGGGGAGAGTGAGAGAGAGAGAAACAGAAAGAAAGAGAGGGGGTAGAGAGATACAGAGAGAGAGAGACAGGGGGAGAGAGAGAGACAGAAAGAGAGAGATGGGGGTAGAGAGATACAGAGAGAGAGAGAGAGAGATAGACAGAGGGGGAGAGTGAGAGAGAGAGAAACAGAAAGAAAGAGAGAGGGGTAGAGAGATACAGAGAGAGAGAGACAGGGAGAGAGAGAGAGAGACAGAAAGAGAGAGATGGGGGTAGAGAGATACAGAGAGAGAGAGACAGAGGGGGAGAGAGAGTAGTGGTGTCTGGAGAAGTTGGTGTACTCTAATTTTGCAAACATTTTGCCAAACGTCCCGCCCGGCGAAATGAAAGGCCGCCCTGTGAAACAGTGATATACACCTCCGGTCAAATGTTTCAGTACACCTACTCATTCATTTGACTAATTTCTACATTGTATAATAATAGTGAAGACATCAACACTATGAAATAACACATATGGAATCATGTAGTAACCCAAAAAGTTTTAAACAAATAAAAAAATATTTTATATTTGAGATTCTTCAAATAGCCACCCTTTGCCTTGATGACAGCTCTGCACATTTTGGCATTGAAATCCGGGCTCTTCGCTGGCCATGGCAGAACACTGACATTCCTGTCTTGCAGGAAATCACTCACAGAACGAGCAGTATGGCTGGTGGCATTGTCATGCTGGAGGGTCATGTCAGGATGAGCCTGCAGGAAGGGTACCACATGAGGGAGGAGGATGTCTTCCCTGTAACGCACAGCGTTGAGATTGCCTGCAATGACAACAAGCTCAGTCTGATGATGCTGTGACACACCGCCCCAGACCATGACGGACCCTCCACCTCCAAATCGATCCCGCTCCAGAGTACAGGCCTCGGTGTAACGCTCATTCCTTCGATGATAAACGCGAATCCGACCATCACCCCTGGTGAGACAAAACCGCGACTTGTCAGTGAAGAGCACTTTTTGCCAGTCCTGTCTGGTCCAGTGACGGTGGGTTTGTGCCCATAGGCGACGTTGTTGCCGGTGATGTCTGCCTTCCAACAGGCCTACAAGCCCTCAGTCCAGCCTCTCTCAGCCTATTGCGGACAGTCTGAGCACTGATGGAGGGATTGTGCGTTCCTGGTGTAACTCGGGCAGTTGTTGTTGCCATCCTGTACCTGTCCCGCAGGTGTGATGTTCGGATGTACCGATCCTGTGCAGGTGTTACACGTGGTCTGCCACTGCGAGGACGATCAGCTGTCCGTCCTGTAGCACTGTCTTAGGCGTCTCACAGTACGGACATTGCAATTTATTGTCCTGGCCACATCTGCAGTCCTCATGCCTCCTTGCAGCATGCCTAAGGCACGTTCACGCAGATGAGCAGGGACTCTGGGCATCTTTCTTTTGTTGTTTTTCAGAGTCAGTAGAAAGGCCTCTTTAGTGTCCTACGTTTTCATAACTGTGACCTTAATTACCTACCGTCTGTAAGCTGTTAGTGTCTTAAAAACCGTTCCACAGGTGCATGTTCGGGAAACAGTGTTTAAACCCTTTACAATGAAGATCTGTGAAGTTATTTGGATTTTTACGAATTATTTTTGAAAGACAGGGTCCTGAAAATGTGACGTTTCTTATTTTGCTGAGTTTATATAGTAGCCATATTTAGGAAAACCAAAGTTCCAAAGGCTGGGCATAACATAGTATCATACAATAGGTTTTGTTGTGATTTCTATCTATCTATGTTGAAGATGTAAAACATATTTGTTGGTCTGATGTGTGTAATTAGGAGCATCCAGACGCTGCAATGAAATTGCTTCTTCCAGTTACTAATAAGTAATTTACAGTAGCTATTACAGTGAAATAATACCATGCTATTGTTTGAGGAGAGTGCACAGTTATGAACTTGAAAATGTATTGATAAACCAATTAGGCACATTTGGGCACTCTTGATACAACATTTTGAACAGAAATGCAATGGTTCATTGAATCAGTCTAAAACATTGCAATCTAAATTGCACCTAACCTGGAATATTACATTATGGCATTTCAAAGATGATGAAAAAATGTAATATAAATATGCATGTTTTTTTCTTTGCATAATCTTTTACCATATCTAATATGTTATATTCTCCTACATTAATTTCACATTTCCACAAACTTCAAAGTGTTTCCTTTCAAATGGTATCAAGAATCAGCATATCCTTGCTTCAGGTCCTGAGCTACAGGCAGTTAGATTTGGGTATGTCATTTTTTGGATGAACATTTTTTTTTTTAAAGGGTTTGATCCTTTTAATGATTTTAAAGCAATAAGATCCGCTTTAGATGACATCAGCATAGCAGTTGTTTTGTCGGAGGTGGAACTGTGTTGTCAAATTCTCAAGCGTCTCCTGGCATTTATACCTAATGCGGACCTTGTCATTGTCTGCACGATATCCCATGGTGCCTTGTTTACAATTTGGAACACTGGAATGTGAGATGTAGTCTACAACTCGATTAGGCTGATAGAAATCCTCATTATTTTGGTGAATGTATTTTTTTCTATACTCTCGTTCTGAACTTCTATTGCGAGTCGTACGGGTTGTTGTGGCAATGATCAAGAGCAGTGGTGTAAAGTACTTAAGTAAAAATACTTTCAAGTACTACTTAAGTAGTTTTTTGGGGGGGTATCTGTTCCTTTAATATTTATATTTTTGACAACTTTTACTTTTACTTTAACTACATTCGTAAGGAAAATTATGTACTTTTTACTCCATACATTTTTCCCTGACACCCAAAAGTACTCGTTACATTTTGAATGCTTAGCAGGACAGGAAAATGGTCCAATTCACGCACTTATCAAGAGAACATCCCTGGCCATCCCGACTGCCTCTGATCTGGCGGACTCACTAAACACATGCTTTGTTTGTAAATGATGTCTGAGTGTTGGATTGAGCAAATCAAATCAAATCAAGTTTATTTTATATAGCCCTTCGTACATCACCTAATATTTCGAAGTGCTGTACAGAAACCCAGCCTAAAACCCCAAACAGCAAGCAATGCAGGTGTAGAAGCACGGCGGCTAGGAAAAACTCCCTAGAAAGGCCAAAACCTAGGAAGAAACCTAGAGAGGAACCAGGCTATGAGGGGTGGCCAGTCCTCTTCTGGCTGTGCCGGGTGGAGATTATAACAGAACATGGCCAAGATGTTCAAAATGTTCATAAATGACCAGCATGGTCAAATAATAATCAGGAATAAATGTCAGTTGGCTTTTCATAGCCGATCATTAAGAGTTGAAAACAGCAGGTCTGGGACAGGTAGCACGTCCGGTGGACAGGTCAGGGTTCCATAACCGCAGGCAGAACAGTTGAAACTGGAACAGCAGCAAGGACAGGTGGACTGGGGACAGCAAGGAGTCATCATGCCCGGTAGTCCTGACGCATGGTCCTAGGGCTCAGGTCCTCCGAGAGAGAGAAAGAAAGAGAGAAGGAGAGAATTAGAGAGAGCATACTTAAATTCACACAGGACACTGGATAAGACAGGAGAAGTACTTCAGATATAACCAACTGACCCTAGCCCCCCGACACATAAACTACTGCAGCATAAATACTGGAGGCTGAGACAGGAGGGGTCAGGAGACACTGTGGCCCCATCCGATGATACTCCTGGACAGGGCCAAACAGGAAGGATATAACCCCACCCACTTTGCCAAAGCACAGCCCCCGCACCACTAGAGGGATATCTTCAACCACCAACTTACAATCCTGAGACAAGGCCGAGTATAGCCCACAAAGATCTCCACCACAGCACAAACCAAGGGGGGGCGCCAACCCAGACAGGAAGATCACGTCAGTAACTCAACCCACTCAAGTGACGCACCCCTCCTAGGGACGGCATGAAAGAGCACCAGTAAGCCAGTGACTCAGCCCCTGTAATAGGGTTAGAGGCAGAGAATCCCAGTGGAGAGAGGGGAACCGGCCAGGCAGAGACAGCAAGGGCGGTTCGTTGCTCCAGAGCCTTTCCGTTCACCTTCACACTCCTGGGCCAGACTACACTCAATCATATGACCTACTGAAGAGATAAGTCTTCAGTAAAGACTTAAAGGTTGAGACCGAGTCTGCGTCTCTCACATGGGTAGGCAGACCATTCCATAAAAATGGAGATCTATAGGAGAAAGCCCTGCCTCCAGCTGTTTGCTTAGAAATTCTAGGGACAATTAGGAGGCCTGCGTCTTGTGACCGTAGCGTACGTGTAGGTATGTACGGCAGGACCAACTCGGAAAGATAGGTAGGAGCAAGCCCATGTAACGCTTTATAGGTTAACAGTAAAACCTTGAAATCAGCCCTTGCCTTAATAGGAAGCCAGTGTAGGGAAGCTAACATTGGAGTAATATGATAAAATTTCTTGGTTCTAGTCAGGATTCCAGCAGCCATATTTAGCACTAACTGAAGTTTATTTAGTGCTTTATCCGGGTAGCCGGAAAGTAGAGCATTGCAGTAGTCTGACCTAGAAGTAACAAAAGCATGGATTAATTCTTCTGCATCATTTTTGGACAGAAAATTTCTGATTTTTGCAATGTTACGTAGATGGAAAAAAGCTGTCCTTGAAACAGTCTTGATATGTTCGTCAAAAGAGAGATCAGGGTCCAGAGTAACGCCGAGGTCCTTCACAGTTTTATTTGAGACGACTTTACAACCATCAAGATTAATTGTCAGATTTAACAGAAGATCTCTTTGTTTCTTGGGACCTAGAACAAGCATCTCTGTTTTGTCCGAGTTTAAAAGTAGAACGTTTTCAGCCATCCACTTCCTTATGTCTGAAACACAGGCTTCTAGCGAGGGCAATTTTGGGGCTTCACCATGTTTCATTGAAATGTACAGCTGTGTGTCATCCGCATAGCAGTGAAAGTTAACATTATGTTTTCGAATGACATCCCCAAGAGGTAAAATATATAGTGAAAACAATAGTGGTCCTAAAACGGAACCTTGAGGAACACTGAAATGTACAGTTGATTTGTCAGAGGACAAACCATTCACAGAGACAAACTGATATCTTTCCGACAGATAAGATCTAAACCAGGCCAGAGCACCAGGTTATCTGTAAAGAAATGGAAGAAATAGCACTTGTGGCCATCTGCTTTGCTTAATATAAGGAATTTGAAATTATTTATACTTGTACTTTTATTTTTTAGCAATTTACATTTACTTTTGATACTTCAAGTATATTTAAAACCAAATACTTTTAGACCTTTACTCAACTAGTATTTTACTCTGTGACTTTCACTTTTACTTGAGTCATTTTCTATTAAAAGGTATCTTTACTTTTACTCAAGTATGACAATTGAGTACTTTTTCCACCACTGGTCAAGAGCAGCTGCTCACCGATTTGAAAGCTCCAAGGCAGTTGCACCTCCGACACCACAGTTACACTTCTGACACCTCCAAAAAATAATCTATGCGGGTGTCGGCTATCGCTGGTTAAAGCTTGATCTGATTGATTCCAGGCCTTATGCATGACAGGCCAATAACAAACATGGTAGTGGACTATATTGCCATTCCTATTTGCCATATCATCAATCTAAGCCTACAGGAAAGTGTGTGCCTTCAGGCCTGGAGAGAAGCAAAAAGTAATTCCACTACCAAAGCACCCTTTATTGGTTCAAACAGCCGACCAATCAGCATGCTACAGACCCTTCAGCACGCTTATAGGGAAGGGCATTCAACATGTATGGCACTAACTTAAATGACTGATGATTGTCGGAAAGAAATTGACAATAAGAAGACTGTGGGAGATGTTTTGTTTAAAAAAAAAGCTACAATCAGTTTTAGACTGATTTTAGGTGGCAAGTAAAAAGCTAGTCCAAAATATATGAAAAAACTAAAAGCATTGTATTTGGGACAAACCATGAACCTCAACTAAATATTCTTGAGATGACTAAACTGCTTGGAGTTTAGTCCAAGTTTAGTACAATCCCTGGATTGTAAACTGACATGGTCAGAACATATTGATGCAACTGTAGCTAAAATGTGGAGAAGTCTCTCTGTGATAAATAGACTCTCTGCTGTCTTGACATCAATCAAATCACGTTCAAATTTGACTTGTCACATGCGCCGAATACAACTTGTGTAGACTTTAATGACTATAATGTGAAATGCTTGATTCCCAACGATGCAGTTTTAAAAATAATACAAAATAACAAATAAAATAGTACCACAATAAATTTAGAAGATATATAAATTAATTAAATAATATAGCTACAAGCAGAATGCTGTGGTTCACTGTGCCACGTTGAGGATTATTTTGTTTAGACATTGTGGATGAGTTACTTCTGTAATGTTAACCAAGCTTATATCACAATTCAAAATCATTTGCATGATCAGTTTGATTTTGTTGTATTTTGGACAATTTTCAATGATGTTGACTACTTTAAAAGTGTTCTTCTCCAGAATTCAAGACACACTTAACCAGCATGACTCCCACAGCATTCTGTAGTGATATGCCATCCCATTTGGTTTGGGCTTAGTGGGACTATCATTTGTTTTTCAACAGGACAATGACCCAACACACCTACAGGCTGTGTAAGGGCTATTTTACCAAGAAGGAGAGTGATGAAGTGCTGCATCAGATGACCTGGCCTACACAATCCCCAAACCTCAACCAAATTGAGATGGTTTGGGATGAGCCGGACCACAGAGTGAAGGAAAAGCAGCCAACAAGTGCTCAGCATATGTGGGAACTCCTTCAAGACTGTTGGAAAAGTATTCCAGGTGAAGCTGGTTGAAATAATGCTAAGAGGATGCAAAGCTGTCATCAAGGCAAAGGGTGGCTATTTGAAGAAACTCAAATATAAAATGTATTTTGATTTGTTTAACACTTTTTTAGGTTACCACATGATTATTTCATAGTGTTGATGTCTTCACTATTATTCTACAATGTAGAAAATAGTTTTAAAAAATAAAGAAAAACCCTTGAATGAGTAGGTGTTCTAAAACTTTTGATCAACAGTGTACAGTTGAAGTCAGAAGTTTGCATACCCTTTAGCCAAATACATTTAAACTCAGTTTTTCACAATTCCTGACATTTAATCCTAGTAGAAATTCCCTGTCTTAGGTCAGTTAGGGTCACCACTTTATTTTAAGAATGTGAAATGTCAGAATAATAGTAGAAAGAATTATTTATTTCAGTTTTTATTTCTTTCATCATATTCCCAGTGGGTCAGAAGTTTACATACACTCAATTAGTATTTGGTAGCATTGCCTTTAAATTGTTTAACTTGGGTCAAAGTTTGGGCAGCCTTCCATAAGCTTCCCACAATAAGTTGGGTGAATTTTGGCCCATTCCTCCTGACAGAGCTGTTGTAAATGAGTCAGGTTTGTAGACCTCCTTGCTCGCACACGTTTTTTCAGTTCTGTCCACAAATTTTCTATAGGATTGAGGTCAGGGCTTTGTGATGGCCACTCCAATACGTTGACTTCGTTGTCCTTAAGCCATTTTGCCACAACTTTGGAAGTATGCTTGGGGTCATTGTCCATTTGGAAGATCCATTTGCGACCAAGCTTTAACTTCCTGACTGATGTCTTGAGATGTTGCTTCAATATATCCACATAATTTCCTGCCTCATGATGCCACCTATTTTGTGAAGTGCACCAGTCGCTCCTGCAGCAAAGCATCCCCACAACATGATGCTGCCACCCCCGTGCTTCACGGTTGGGATGGTGTTCTTCGGTTTGCAAGCCTCCCCCTTTTTCCTCCAAACATAACGATGGTCATTATGGCCAAACAGTTCTATTTTTGTTTCATCAGACCAGAGGACATTTCTCCAAAAGTATGATCTTTGTCCCCATGTGCAGTTGCAAACCGTAGTCTGGCTTTTTTTTATGGCGGTTTTGGAGTAGTGGCGTCTTCCTTGCTGAGCAGCCTTTCAGGTTATGTCGATATAGGACTCGTTAAACTGTGGATATAGATACTTTTGTACCCGTTTCCTCCAGCATCTTCACAAGGTCCTTTGCTGTTGTTCTGGGATTGATTTGCACTTTTCGCACCAAAGTATGTTCATCTCTAGGAGACAGAACGCGTCTCCTTCCTGAGCGGTATGACGGCTGCGTGGTCCCATGGTGTTTATACTTGCGTACTATTTTTGTACAGATGAACGTGGTACCTTCAGGCGTTTGGAAATTGCTCACAGGGATGAACCAGACCTGTGGAGGTCTACAATTTGTTTTCTGAGGTCTTGGCTGATTTCTTTTGATTTTCCCATGATGTCAAGCAAAGAGGCACTGAGTTTGAAGGTAAGCCTTGAATTACATCCACAGGTACATCTCCTATTGACTCAGTTGATGCCAATTAGCCTATCAGAAACTTCTAAAGCCATGACATAATTTTCTGGAATTTTCCAAGCTGTTTAAAGGCACAGTCAACTTAGTGTATGTAAACTTCAGACCGACTGGAATTGTGATACAGTGAATTATAAGTGAAATAATCTGTCTGTAAACAATTGTTGGAAAAATTACTTGTGTCATGCACAAAGTAGATGTCCTAACCGACAAAACTATAGTTTGTTAACAAGAAATTTGTGGAGTGGTTGAAAATCGAGTTTTAATGACTCCAACCTAAGTGGATGTAAACTTCCGACTTCAACTGTATATACAGGGAGTACCAGTACCAAATTAATGTGGAGCTATATGCAGGGAGTACTGTGATAGAAAATGTACATACTTACCTGATTTGTTGGATATTTAACAATGATTTACTAAACAAACAGTAAGATATTTCTGTCCTGCGAATGCTGAGTTTTATGGTTTCCACTCTAGCTTCCTGCAGCTAGTCTGGGTGCCGAGGACATTGGTTTTACAAGAGATAGCTTGAAGCTGACAATTGATTGATGTCTCGGTGATGAAAAAACAAAAAACAGCCACATTCCAGTCTATCATTAGTGGTGCATGTTAGACATATGTCTCCGGTCTAACTGGGCCTGCATTCTACAGATGAGATTGTGTGTGTCCCCGAGATAGAGATAGCCTGGAGGGATAGAACAAAAATGTCAGTGTTTGTTCTCATCCTTGCATCTGGGAAACTTAGCCTGAAGGATTAGAATCCCCCCCCCCCCCCCCCATGCAAATAAACGACAGGATGAACCCAGGGTGGGTTATGGTGCCCAATTTGCAAGCACTCGGTCCGACAGTCAAGACTGTTGGGCTGACATGTTTCATTACTGCAATAATTAATCAATATTAAATAAAGATGATTGTTTGAATAAATGGCCAAGTCTCTCTCAGTACTGAATTTCCACGACCGTGCAAGTGCCAGATCAATTTGGAGCTATATACAGGAAATACCAGTCCCATATCAATGTGGAGCTATATACAGGAAGTACCACTACCAGATCAATGTGGAGCTATATACAGGAAGTACCAGTACCAGATCAATGTGGAGCTATATACAGGAAGTACCAGTGCCAGATCAATGTGGAGCTATATACAGGAAGTACCAGTGCCAGATCAACGTGGAGCTATATACAGGAAGTACCAGTACCAGATCAATGTGGAGCTATATACAGGAAGTACCAGTCCCATATCAATGTGGAGCTACATACAGGAAGTACCACTAACAGATCAATGTGGAGCTATATACAGGAAGTACCAGATATATGTGGAGCTATATACAGGAAGTACAAGTACCAGATCAATGTGGAGCTATATACAGGAAGTACCAGTACCAGATCAATGTGGAGCTATATACAGGAAGTACCAGTGCCAGATCAACGTGGAGCTATATACAGGAAGTACCAGATCAATGTGGAGCTACATACAGGAAGTACCAGATCAATGTGGAGCTAAATACAGGAAGTACCAGATCAATGTGGAGTTATATACAGGAAGTACCAGTACCAGATCAATGTGGAGCTATATACAGGAAATACCAGTGCCAGATCAATGTGGAGCTATATACAGGAAGTACCAGATCAATGTGGAGCTAAATACAGGAAGTACCAGATCAATGTGAAGCTATATACAGGAAATACCAGTCCCATATCAATGTGGAGCTATATACAGGAAGAACCACTACCAGATCAATGTGGAGCTATATACAGGAAGTACCAGTACCAGATCAATGTGGAGCTATATACAGGAAGTACCAGTACCAGATCAATGTGGAGCTATATACAGGAAGTACCAGTGCCAGATCAACGTGGAGCTATATACAGGAAGTACCAGATCAATGTGGAGCTACATACAGGAAGTACCAGATCAATGTGGAGCTAAATACAGGAAGTACCAGATCAATGTGGAGTTATATACAGGAAGTACCAGTACCAGATCAATGTGGAGCTATATACAGGAAATACCAGTGCCAGATCAATGTGGAGCTATATACAGGAAGTACCAGATCAATGTGGAGCTAAATACAGGAAGTACCAGATCAATGTGAAGCTATATACAGGAAATACCAGTCCCATATCAATGTGGAGCTATATACAGGAAGTACAACTACCAGATCAATGTGGAGCTATATACAGGAAGTACCAGTACCAGATCAATGTGGAGCTATATACAGGAAGTACCAGTACCAGATCAATGTGGAGCTATATACAGGAAGTACCAGTGCCAGATCAACGTGGAACTATATACAGGAAGTACCAGATCAATGTGGAGCTACATACAGGAAGTACCAGATCCATGTGGAGCTAAATACAGGAAGTACCAGATAAATGTGGAGTTATATACAGGAAGTACCAGTACCAGATCAATGTGGAGCTATATACAGGAAGTACCAGTGCCAGATCAACGTGGAGCTATATACAGGACGTACCAGATCAATGTGGAGCTATATACAGGAAGTACCAGTACCAGATCAATGTGGAGCTATATACCGGAAGTACCAGTACCAGATCAATGTGGAGCTATATACAGGAAGTACCAGTACCAGATCAATGTGGAGCTATATACAGGAAGTACCAGTCCCATATCAATGTGGAGCTATATACAGGAAGTACCAGTGCCAGATCAACGTGGAGCTATATACAGGAAGTACCAGTACCAGATCAATGTGGAGCTATATACAGGAAGTACCAGTCCCATATCAATGTGGAGCTATATACAGGAAGTACCACTACCAGATCAATGTGGAGCTATATACAGGAAGTACCAGATCAATGTGGAGCTATATACAGGAAGTACAAGTACCAGATCAATGTGGAGCTATATACAGGAAGTACCAGTACCAGATCAATGTGGAGCTATATACAGGAAGTACCAGTGCCAGATCAACGTGGAGCTATATACAGGAAGTACCAGATCAATGTGGAGCTACATACAGGAAGTACCAGATCAATGTGGGGCTAAATACAGGAAGTACCAGATCAATGTGGAGCTATATACAGGAAGTACCAGTGCCAGATCAACGTGGAGCTATATACAGGAAGTACCAGTACCAGATTAACGTGGAGCGATATACAGGGAGTACCAGTCCCATATCAATGTGGAGCTAAATACAGGAAGTACCAGATCAATGTGGAGTTATATACAGGAAGTACCAGTACCAGATCAATGTGGAGCTATATACAGGAAGTACCAGTGCCAGATCAACGTGGAGGTATATACAGGACGTACCAGATCAATGTGGCGCTATATACAGGAAGTACCAGTACCAGATCAATGTGGAGCTATATACAGGAAGTACCAGTACCAGATCAATGTGGAGCTATATACAGGAAGTACCAGTACCAGATCAATGTGGAGCTATATACAGGAAGTACCAGTGCCAGATCAACGTGGAGCTATATACAGGAAGTACCAGATCAATGTGGAGCTAAATACAGGAAGTACCAGATCAATGTGGAGCTAAATACAGGAAGTACCAGATCAATGTGGAGTTATATACAGGAAGTACCAGTACCAGATCAATGTGGAGCTATATACAGGAAATACCAGTGCCAGATCAATGTTGAGCTATATACAGGAAGTGCCAGATCAATGTGGAGCTAAATACAGGAAGTACCAGATCAATGTGAAGCTATATACAGGAAGTACCACTACCAGATCAATGTGGAGCTATATACAGGAAGTACCAGTACCAGATCAATGTGGAGCTATATACAGGAAGTACCAGTGCCAGATCAATGTGGAGCTATATACAGGAAGTACCAGTGCCAGATCAATGTGGAGCTATATACAGGAAGTACCAGTACCAGATCAATGTGGAGCTATATACAGGAAGTACCAGTGCCAGATCAACGTGGAGCTATATACAGGAAGTACCAGATCAATGTGGAGCTACATACAGGAAGTACCAGATCAATGTGGAGCTAAATACAGGAAGTACCAGATCAATGTGGAGTTATATACAGGAAGTACCAGTACCAGATCAATGTGGAGCTATATACAGGAAATACCAGTGCCAGATCAATGTGGAGCTATATACAGGAAGTACCAGATCAATGTGGAGCTAAATACAGGAAGTACCAGATCAATGTGAAGCTATATACAGGAAATACCAGTCCCATATCAATGTGGAGCTATATACAGGAAGTACCACTACCAGATCAATGTGGAGCTATATACAGGAAGTACCAGTACCAGATCAATGTGGAGCTATATACAGGAAGTACCAGTTCCAGATCAATGTGGAGCTATATACAGGAAGTACCAGTGCCAGATCAACGTGGAACTATATACAGGAAGTACCAGATCAATGTGGAGCTACATACAGGAAGTACCAGATCCATGTGGAGCTAAATACAGGAAGTACCAGATCAATGTGGAGTTATATACAGGAAGTACCAGTACCAGATCAATGTGGAGCTATATACAGGAAGTACCAGTGCCAGATCAACGTGGAGCTATATACAGGACGTACCAGATCAATGTGGAGCTATATACAGGAAGTACCAGTACCAGATCAATGTGGAGCTATATACCGGAAGTACCAGTACCAGATCAATGTGGAGCTATATACAGGAAGTACCAGTACCAGATCAATGTGGAGCTATATACAGGAAGTACCAGTCCCATATCAATGTGGAGCTATATACAGGAAGTACCAGTGCCAGATCAACGTGGAGCTATATACAGGAAGTACCAGATCAATGTGGAGCTACATACAGGAAGTACCAGATCAATGTGGGGCTAAATACAGGAAGTACCAGATCATTGTGGAGCTATATACAGGAAGTACCAGTGCCAGATCAACGTGGAGCTATATACAGGAAGTACCAGTACCAGATTAACGTGGAGCGATATACAGGGAGTACCAGTCCCATATCAATGTGGAGCTATATACTGGAAGTACCACTACCAGATCAATGTGGAGCTATATACAGGAAGTACCAGATCAATGTGGAGCTATATACAGGAAGTACAAGTACCAGATCAATGTGGAGCTATATACAGGAAGTACCAGTACCAGATCAATGTGGAGCTATATACAGGAAGTACCAGTGCCAGATCAACGTGGAGCTATATACAGGAAGTACCAGATCAATGTGGAGCTACATACAGGAAGTACCAGATCAATGTGGAGCTAAATACAGGAAGTACCAGATCAATGTGGAGTTATATACAGGAAGTACCAGTACCAGATCAATGTGGAGCTATATACAGGAAGTACCAGTGCCAGATCAACGTGGAGGTATATACAGGATGTACCAGATCAATGTGGAGCTATATACAGGAAGTACCAGTACCAGATCAATGTGGAGCTATATACAGGAAGTACCAGTGCCAGATCAACGTGGAGCTATATACAGGAAGTACCAGATCAATGTGGAGCTAAATACAGGAAGTACCAGATCAATGTGGAGCTAAATACAGGAAGTACCAGATCAATGTGGAGTTATATACAGGAAGTACCAGTACCAGATCAATGTGGAGATATATACAGGAAATACCAGTGCCAGATCAATGTGGAGCTATGTACAGGAAGTACCAGATCAATGTGGAGCTAAATACAGGAAGTACCAGATCAATGTGAAGCTATATACAGGAAATACCAGTCCCATATCAATGTGGAGCTATATACAGGAAGTACCACTACCAGATCAATGTGGAGCTATATACAGGAAGTACCAGTACCAGATCAATGTGGAGCTATGTACAGGAAGTACCAGTACCAGATCAATGTGGAGCTATATACAGGAAGTACCAGTGCCAGATCAACGTGGAACTATATACAGGAAGTACCAGATCAATGTGGAGCTACATACAGGAAGTACCAGATCCATGTGGAGCTAAATACAGGAAGTACCAGATCAATGTGGAGTTATATACAGGAAGTACCAGTACCAGATCATTGTGGAGCTATATACAGGAAGTACCAGTGCCAGATCAACGTGGAGCTATATACAGGACGTACCAGATCAATGTGGAGCTATATACAGGAAGTACCAGTACCAGATCAATGTGGAGCTATATACCGGAAGTACCAGTACCAGATCAATGTGGAGCTATATACAGGAAGTACCAGTACCAGATCAATGTGGAGCTATATACAGGAAGTACCAGTCCCATATCAATGTGGAGCTATATACAGGAAGTACCAGGGCCAGATCAACGTGGAGCTATATACAGGAAGTACCAGTACCAGATCAATGTGGAGCTATATACAGGAAGTACCAGTCCCATATCAATGTGGAGCTATATACAGGAAGTACCACTACCAGATCAATGTGGAGCTATATACAGGAAGTACCAGATCAATGTGGAGCTATATACAGGAAGTACAAGTACCAGATCAATGTGGAGCTATATACAGGAAGTACCAGTACCAGATCAATGTGGAGATATATACAGGAAGTACCAGTGCCAGATCAACGTGGAGCTATATACAGGAAGTACCAGATCAATGTGGAGCTACATACAGGAAGTACCAGATCAATGTGGGGCTATATACAGGAAGTACCAGATCAATGTGGAGCTATATACAGGAAGTACCAGTACCAGATCAATGTGGAGCTATATACCGGAAGTACCAGTACCAGATCAATGTGGAGCTATATACAGGAAGTACCAGTACCAGATCAATGTGGAGCTATATACAGGAAGTACCAGTCCCATATCAATGTGGAGCTATATACAGGAAGTACCAGTGCCAGATCAACGTGGAGCTATATACAGGAAGTACCAGTACCAGATCAATGTGGAGCTATATACAGGAAGTACCAGTCCCATATCAATGTGGAGCTATATACAGGAAGTACCACTACCAGATCAATGTGGAGCTATATACAGGAAGTACCAGATCAATGTGGAGCTATATACAGGAAGTACAAGTACCAGATCAATGTGGAGCTATATACAGGAAGTACCAGTACCAGATCAATGTGGAGATATATACAGGAAGTACCAGTGCCAGATCAACGTGGAGCTATATACAGGAAGTACCAGATCAATGTGGAGCTACATACAGGAAGTACCAGATCAATGTGGGGCTATATACAGGAAGTACCAGATCAATGTGGAGCTATATACAGGAAGTACCAGTGCCAGATCAACGTGGAGCTATATACAGGAAGTACCAGTACCAGATTAACGTGGAGCGATATACAGGGAGTACCAGTCCCATATCAATGTGGAGCTATATACAGGAAGTACCACTACCAGATCAATTTGGAGCTATATACAGGAAGTACCAGATCAATGTGGAGCTATATACAGGAAGTACAAGTACCAGATCAATGTGGAGCTATATACAGGAAGTACCAGTACCAGATCAATGTGGAGCTATATACAGGAAGTACCAGTGCCAGATCAACGTGGAGCTATATACAGGAAGTACCAGATCAATGTGGAGCTACATACAGGAAGTACCAGATCAATGTGGAGCTAAATACAGGAAGTACCAGATCAATGTGGAGTTATATACAGGAAGTACCAGTACCAGATCAATGTGGAGCTATATACAGGAAGTACCAGTGCCAGATCAACGTGGAGGTATATACAGGACGTACCAGATCAATGTGGAGCTATATACAGGAAGTACCAGTACCAGATCAATGTGGAGCTATATACAGGAAGTACCAGTACCAGATCAATGTGGAGCTATATACAGGAAGTACCAGTACCAGGTCAATGTGGAGCTATATACAGGAAGTACCAGTGCCAGATCAACGTGGAGCTATATACAGGAAGTACCAGATCAATGTGGAGCTAAATACAGGAAGTACCAGATCAATGTGGAGTTATATACAGGAAGTACCAGTACCAGATCAATGTGGAGTTATATACAGGAAGTACCAGTGCCAGATCAATGTGGAGCTATATACAGGAAGTACCATTACCAGATCAATGTGGAGCTATATGCAGGGAGTACCAGTACCAGATCAATGTGGAGCTATATACAGGAAGTACCAGATCAATGTGAAGCTATATACAGGAAGTACCAGTACCAGATCAATGTGGAACTATATACAGGGAGTACCAGTACCAGATCAATGTGGAGCTATATACAGGAAGTACCAGTACCAGATCAATGTGGAGCTATATACAGGAAGTACCAGTACCAGATCAATGTGGAGCTATATACAGGAAGTACCAGTGCCAGATCAATGTGGAGCTATATACAGGAAGTACCAGTGCCAGATCAATGTGGAGCTATATGTAACAGATGTATAATGTACTCTCCATGCGTTGTGTTTTCACAAAAGAAATAACTTCGGCCAGTAGTCCCAGTTGAGCATCATTTATTTCTGCTGTTGTTAAATGGGAAACAGCACGTTAGTTGTGCAGGACTTAACAGTGTTGATGGCTGTCGATGGCAAAATCCCTTGCATCACATTTTCATACTGGGCGAACAAAATACAAAAATACAATACAAAATATAACATGTGTAAATACCTGTTGTTAAATGGGAAACAGCACGTTAGTTGTGCAGGACTTAACAGTGTTGATGGCTGTCGATGGCAAAATCTGTAGCATGAAGACAACTGTGTTAGCCGTGGCGTATGTGACCATGACATCGGTGTATGCTAGCTAACACAATTATTTACAGCAATCATATGCCAAAGAACATCCCAGAAAGCCCCTCAATCCCTAACAGGTACCATATACCCACACATGTATAAAATCAGTAACGTACAGCAAACTTGTACACATTGTAAAATAGAAAATAGAAAACAGTATTCAGAACGTGACCTACCCCTTGCATCACATTTTCATACTGGGAAGACCTGACGTTCGCGATCTCCCCCTATCTGCAAGCGGGGCCAATCACAACACCCCTTATTGTCATCAGAGTTGAACTAACCAATAAGAATGCTTGAACATCAAATACACATTTCTTTAGAGGCAAGTGGAAACATAACCAACCCTGTTACATATATACAGGAAGTACCAGTACCAGATCAATGTGGAGCTATATACAGGGAGTACCAGTACCAGATCCATGTGGAGCTATATACAGGAAGTACCAGATCAATGTGAAGCTATATACAGGAAGTACCAGATCAATGTGAAGCTATATACAGGAAGTACCAGTACCAGATCAATGTGGAACTATATACAGGAAGTACCAGTGCCAGATCAATGTGGAGCTATATACCGGAAGTACCAGTCCCATATCAATGTGGAGCTATATACAGGGAGTCCCAGTACCAGATCAATGTGGAGCTATATACAGGAAGTACCAGTACCAGATCAATGTGGAGCTATATACAGGAAGTACCAGTACCAGATCAATGTGGAGCTATATACAGGAAGTACCAGTACCAGATCAATGTGGAGCTATATACAGGAAGTACCAGTCCCATATCAATGTGGAGCTATATACAGGAAGTACCAGTACCAGATCAATGTGGAGCTATATACAGGAAGTACCAGTGCCAGATCAATGTTTGGAGCGTGCAGTCGCAATTCCGCGTCGCTCCACAGGTAGTTTTACCATTTTCATTCATTTTCATTACAGTACAACGGTTTGATTTGTTTGATCTTAACGAGCTATATATCCGTCTTTGTATCAAAGATAATTGAGTAGTTATTGGGGTTATTGAGGTTCGCTAGCCAGCTATTTTCGTCCGAACGTAACAACGTAGTCAACACTGCTAGCTAGCCAGCTAGCCACCGAATAGCAGCACAGCAGCATAGCAGCACTGGAGAAACGATTACATTACAACGGAACGACTTGATTAGTGTAGTGTTAGCTGGCTACACAGTTCTCTTTGCTATCTTTGTATCTAAGATAATTGTGTAGCTTAGAGTTGGTTAGAGTAATTATTCGGTTAACTAGCCAGCTATTTTCGTAACGTAACGTAGTCAACACTGCTAGCTAGCCAGCTAGCCACCGAATAGCAACATAGCAGCTCTGGAGAAACGATTACATTACAACGGAACGACTTGATTAGTGTAGTGTTAGCTGGCTACATAGTTGTCTTTGCTATCTTTGTATCTAAGATAATTGTGTAGCTTAGAGTTGGTTTGAGTAATTATTCGGTTAACTAGCCAGCTATTTTCGTCCACCGCCCTGCGCTGCCGTCTCCTACCTAGTCAACACTGCTAGCTAACACTGCTAGTTAGCCAACTTCTACCGAATAGCAGCACTGTAGAAACTCACACTACAACTTACATTACAACGGAACGACTTGATTAGCGTAGTGTTAGCTAGCTACATAGTTGTCTTTGCTGTCCTTGTATCCAAGATAATTGTGTAGTTTTTGAGAAATTGTCGAGGTTACCTAGCCAGCTACACGTTCAAACAAAGTCAACAACGCAGCCACTGCTAGCCAGCCTACTTCACCGCCAGCAGTACTATATCATTTTAGTCAATAAAATTTTATTTTATTTTTGCAACGTAAACTTAACTTCCTGAACACAGTGTAGTCCACTTGTCATTCTAATCTCCTTTGCATTAGCGTAGCCTCTTCTGTAGCCTGTCAACTATGTGTCTGTCTATCCCTCTTCTCTCCTCTCTGCACAGACCATACAAACGCTTCACACCGCGTGGCCGCCGCCATTCTAACCTGGTGGTTCCAGCGCGCACGACCCACGTGGAGTTCCAGGTCTCCGGCAGCCTCTGGAACTGCCGATCTGCGGCCAACAAGGCAGAGTTCATCTCAGCCTATGCGTCCCTCCAGTCCCTCGACTTCTTGGCACTGACGGAAACATGGATTACCACTGACAACACTGCTACTCCTACTGCTCTCGCCTCGTCTGCCCACGTGTTCTCGCACACCCCGAGAGCTTCTGGTCAGCGCGGCGGTGGCACTGGGATCCTCATCTCTCCCAAGTGGACATTCTCTCTTTCTCCCCTGACCCATCTGTCTATCGCCTCCTTTGAATTCCATGCTGTCACAGTTACCAGCCCTTTCAAGCTTAACATCCTTATCATTTATCGCCCTCCAGGTTCCCTTGGAGAGTTCATCAATGAGCTTGACGCCCTGATAAGCTCCTTTCCTGAGGATGGCTCACCTCTCACAGTCCTGGGTGACTTTAACCTCCCCACGTCTACCTTTGACTCATTCCTCTCTGCCTCCTTCTTTCCACTCCTCTCCTCTTTTGACCTCACCCTCTCACCTTCCCCCCCTACTCACAAGGCAGGCAATACGCTTGACCTCATCTTTACTAGATGCTGTTCTTCCACTAATCTCACTGCAACTCCCCTCCAAGTCTCCGACCACTACCTTGTATCCTTTTCCCTCTCGCTCTCATCTAACACTTCCCACACTGCCCCTACTCGGATGGTATCGCGCCGTCCCAACCTTCGCTCTCTCTCCCCCGCTACTCTCTCCTCTTCCATCCTATCATCTCTTCCCTCTGCTCAAACCTTCTCCAACCTATCTCCTGATTCTGCCTCCTCAACCCTCCTCTCCTCCCTTTCTGCATCCTTTGACTCTCTATGTCCCCTATCCTCCAGGCCGGCTCGGTCCTCCCCTCCTGCTCCGTGGCTCGACGACTCACTGCGAGTTCACAGAACAGGGCTCCGGGCAGCCGAGCGGAAATGGAGGAAAACTCGCCTCCCTGCGGACCTGGCATCCTTTCACTCCCTCCTCTCTACTTTCTCCTCTTCTGTCTCTGCTGCTAAAGCCACTTTCTACCACTCTAAATTCCAAGCATCTGCCTCTAACCCTAGGAAGCTCTTTGCCACCTTCTCCTCCCTCCTGAATCCTCCTCCCCCTCCTCCCCCCTCCTCACTCTCTGCGGATGACTTCGTCAACCATTTTGAAAAGAAGGTCGACGACATCCGATCCTCGTTTGCTAAGTCAAACGACACCGCTGGTTCTGCTCACACTGCCCTACCCTGTGCTTTGACCTCTTTCTCCCCTCTCTCTCCAGATGAAATCTCGCGTCTTGTGACGGCCGGCCGCCCAACAACCTGCCCGCTTGACCCTATCCCCTCCTCTCTTCTCCAGACCATTTCCGGAGACCTTCTCCCTTACCTCACCTTGCTCATCAACTCATCCTTGACCGCTGGCTACGTCCCTTCCGTCTTCAAGAGAGCGAGAGTTGCACCCCTTCTGAAAAAACCTACACTCGATCCCTCCGATGTCAACAACTACAGACCAGTATCCCTTCTTTCTTTTCTCTCCAAAACTCTTGAACGTGCCGTCCTTGGCCAGCTCTCCTGCTATCTCTCTCAGAATGACCTTCTTGATCCAAATCAGTCAGGTTTCAAGACTAGTCATTCAACTGAGACTGCTCTTCTCTGTGTCACGGAGGCGCTCCGCACTGCTAAAGCTAACTCTCTCTCCTCTGCTCTCATCCTTCTAGACCTATCGGCTGCCTTTGATACTGTGAACCATCAGATCCTCCTCTCCACCCTCTCCGAGCTGGGCATCTCCGGCGCGGCCCACGCTTGGATTGCGTCCTACCTGACAGGTCGCTCCTACCAGGTGGCGTGGCGAGAATCTGTCTCCGCACCACGTGCTCTCACCACTGGTGTCCCCCAGGGCTCTGTTCTAGGCCCTCTCCTATTCTCGCTATACACCAAGTCACTTGGCTCTGTCATATCCTCACATGGCCTCTCCTATCATTGCTATGCAGACGACACACAATTAATCTTCTCCTTTCCCCCCTCTGATAACCAGGTGGCGAATCGCATCTCTGCATGTCTGGCAGACATATCAGTGTGGATGACGGATCACCACCTCAAGCTGAACCTCGGCAAGACGGAGCTGCTCTTCCTCCCGGGGAAGGACTGCCCGTTCCATGATCTCGCCATCACGGTTGACAACTCCATTGTGTCCTCCTCCCAGAGCGCTAAGAACCTTGGCGTGATCCTGGACAACACCCTGTCGTTCTCAACTCACATCAAGGCGGTGACCCGTTCCTGTAGGTTCATGCTCTACAACATTCGCAGAGTACGACCCTGCCTCACACAGGAAGCGGCGCAGGTCCTAATCCAGGCACTTGTCATCTCCCGTCTGGATTATTGCAACTCGCTGTTGGCTGGGCTCCCTGCCTGTGCCATTAAACCCCTACAACTCATCCAGAACGCCGCAGCCCGTCTGGTGTTCAACCTTCCCAAGTTCTCTCACGTCACCCCGCTCCTCCGCTCTCTCCACTGGCTTCCAGTTGAAGCTCGCATCCGCTACAAGACCATGGTGCTTGCCTACGGAGCTGTGAGGGGAACGGCACCTCCGTACCTTCAGGCTCTGATCAGGCCCTACACCCAAACAAGGGCACTGCGTTCATCCACCTCTGGCCTGCTCGCCTCCCTACCTCTGAGGAAGTACAGTTCCCGCTCAGCCCAGTCAAAACTGTTCGCTGCTCTGGCACCCCAATGGTGGAACAAACTCCCTCACGACGCCAGGTCAGCGGAGTCAATCACCACCTTCCGGAGACACCTGAAACCCCACCTCTTTAAGGAATACCTAGGATAAAGTAATCCTCCTAACCCCACCCCTCCCCCTCAAAAGAGTTAGATGCACTATTGTAAAGTGGTTGTTCCACTGGATTTCATAAGGTGAATGCACCAATTTGTAAGTCGCTCTGGATAAGAGCGTCTGCTAAATGACTTAAATGTAAATGTAAATGTAATGTGGAGCTATATACAGGAAGTACCAGTACCAGATCAATGTGGAGCTATATACAGGAAGTACCAGTCCCATATCAATGTGGAGCTATATACAGGAAGTACCAGTACCAGATCAATGTGGAGCTATATACAGGGAGTACCAGTACCAGATCAATGTGGAGCTATATACAGGAAGTACCAGATCAATGTGAAGCTATATACAGGAAGTACCAGATCAATGTGAAGCTATATACAGGAAGTACCAGTACCAGATCAATGTGGAACTATATACAGGAAGTACCAGTGCCAGATCAATGTGGAGCTATATACAGGAAGTACCAGTCCCATATCAATGTGGAGCTATATACAGGGAGTCCCAGTACCAGATCAATGTGGAGCTATATACAGGAAGTACAAGTACCAGATCAATGTGGAGCTATATACAGGAAGTATCAGTACCAGATCAATGTGGAGCTATATACAGGAAGTACCAGTACCAGATCAATGTGGAGCTATATACAGGGAGTACCAGTAGCAGATCAAGCTGCAGAGGTTCAAGGTATTTCAGGGAAATTTTGCTCATGAAGGCAGGGTAGGCTTCAGGATAGATCATTATTTTATTTTTTTACTTTATTTAACTAGGCAAGTCAGTTAAGAACAAATTCTTATTTACAATGACTGCCTACAGCCTGTGATGCAGCCTAGATTCAAACCAGGTTGTCTGTAGTGACACCTCTAGCACTGAGATGCAGTGCCTTGGACCACTGCGCCACTCAGGAGCCCTAATATTAAGGTATTTGAGGTAAATATTGTACATGAAGGCAGGGTAGACATCAGGATGGATAATAATAAGGTATTTGAGGTAAATGTTTTTCTTGAAGGCAGGGTAGGCTTCAGGATAGATCAAAGTAAGTATAAAATAAAGAACAGAGTAGCAGAAGCAAATGATGAGTAAAAGCGTGTGTATTTGTGTGCATGTGTGTGTATTTGTGTGTTTGTGTCAGTATGCGTGTTATGTGTGGGTGTGTATATAGTGTATAGCTGTCGTGTCCTCTTCATGGTGTGTGTGGACCTTGTTAAGTCCTCAGTGACTTAACAACATGTAAGCTAACAGTGACGGAAACCAACTAGCCTAGAACTAGCTAGTGCCCAGAAAAGCTACATTCGGTTAGCATGAAGCTAGCGAACTGTTAAACGTTATTCTTTGTGCAAATATTAACACTTTAATACATTTTATTGCCACATTTACATATATTACCTAAACTAAACTGAGCCTTCGTTCATAGAATATAAAACAAAATTGAGCTAAAGCGTTGTTAAATAAAAAAAGTAATTTTACAATTACAAATTACAAAAAGTTCGGACGCCATCTTAATCCCTTCTCTTACATGTAAACCATTAGCAACCTAGCTAACCTCCATTACTTACAATGGGATAAACCATTAGCAACCTAGCTAACCTCCATTACTTACAATGGGGGAAACCATTAGCAACCTAGCCAATCTCCATTACTTACAATGGGAGAAACCATTAGCAACCTAGCTAACCTCCATTACTTACAATGGGGGAAACCATTAGCAACCTAGCCAACCTCCATTACTTACAATGGGGTAAACCATTAGCAACCTAGCTAACCTCCATTACTTACAATGGGGTAAACCATTAGCAACCTAGCTAACCTCCATTACTTACAATGGGGTAAACCATTAGCAACCTAGCCAACCTCCATTACTTACAATGGGGGAAACCATTAGCAACCTAGCCAATCTCCATTACTTACAATGGGGTAAACCATTAGCAACCTAGCTAACCTCCATTACTTACAATGGGGTAAACCATTAGCAACCTAGCCAATCTCCATTACTTACAATGGGGGAAACCATTAGCAACCTAGCCAATCTCCATTACTTACAATGGGGGAAATACTAGCATGTTTTCCACTCGATTATAAACTCCCTCCAATTGCCTTCAACTGTCACCAAACTCACGGACTATGTAATTAACCGTGTTAACTCAATATTTTGAGAGTCATTTTGCACTTCTGCACATTACACACCTGAATTAACAGGATAGAATGTTGAGACGGAGAAACGTTAGTGGTGTTCAGTAGTAGGCATTCTCCAAGATTGTGAAGAAGAAGCCTCCAAGACCTCACAATCTCACTACTGACTGTCACGTTCTGACCTTAGTTCCTTTGTTATGTCTTTATTTTAGTTTGTCAGGGCGTGTGTTGGGGTGGGCATTCTATGTTGTTATTCTATGTTTTGTTCTGTGTGTTATATTTCTATGTGTTTGGCCTAGTATGGTTCTCAATCAGAGGCAGGTGTCGATCGTTGTCTCTGATTGAGTCATACTTAGGTAGCCTGTTTTCCCACTATGGGTTGTGGGTAGTTATTTTCTGTGTTTCACCATACAGAACTGTTTCGGTTGTTTGTTCGTGTTTTTTTTGTTATTTTTGTTCCGTGTTCATGTTGATTTATTAAAAATCTAATTATGGACATTTACCACGCTGCACATTGGTCCGACTTTTCCTACTCCTCCTCAGACGAAGAGGAGAATCGTTACACTAACGCTCCCATTTGACGTCACAGCTCCCCCTAGTGGCAGTACTCATACACATTCATTAAATGCAAATAGGCCTAGAAGGCCTAGAAAATGATACACGGGATGGCCCCATAAAATAACAAATGAAATAAAACATAATAAATATAACCATACATATGTGCGTATGGCACACAGTGATTGCACATTTGAGAACATGATTGACGGTAGAGGTGTTCTGTGTTGACACCTCCTTCGCTGGGCCTCCTTCGCTGGGCCTCCTTCGCTGGGCCTCCTTCGCTGGGCCTCCTTCGCTGGGCCTCCTTCGCTGGGCCTCCTTCGCTGGTCCAGTAACCGAAAGGTTGCTGGGATTGAATCCCTGAGTTGACGAACTAAACATCTGTCATTCAGAGCAAGGCAGTTAACCCACTGTTCCCTGGGTGCCAAAGACATGGATGTTGATTATGGCAGCCCCCCCGGCACCTCTCTGATTCAGAGGGGTTGGGTTAAAATGCAGGAAACACATTTCAGTTGAGGGCATTCAGTTGTACAACTAGGTATCCCCCTTTTCCTTTCATACCCCACCATGCCTTCCCCTTTTCCTTTCATACCCCACCATGCCTTCCCCTTTTCCTTTCATACCCCACCATGCCTTCCCCTTTTCCTTTCATACCCCACCATGCCTTCCCCTTTTCCTTTCATACCCCACCATGCCTTCCCCTTTTCCTTTCATACCCCACCATGCCTTCCTCTTTTCCTTTCATACTCCACCAAGCCTTCCCCTTTTCCTTTCATACCCCACCATGCCTTCCCCTTTTCCTTTCATACCCCACCATGCCTTCCCCTTTTCCTTTCATACCCCACCATGCCTTCCCCTTTTCCTTTCATACCCCACCATGCCTTCCCCTTTTCCTTTCATACCCCACCATGCCTTCCCCTTTTCCTTTCATACCCCACCACGCCTTCCCCTTTTCCTTTCATACCCCACCACGCCTTCCCCTTTTCCTTTCATACCCCACCACGCCTTCCCCTTTTCCTTTCATACCCCACCACGCCTTCCCCTTTTCCTTTCATACCCCACCACGCCTTCCCTTTTCCTTTCATACCCCACCATGCCTTCCCCTTTTCCTTTCATACCCCACCATGCCTTCCTCTTTTCCTTTCATACCCTACCATGCCTTCCCCTTTTCCTTTCATACCCCACCATGCCTTCCCCTTTTCCTTTCATACCCCACCATGCCTTCCTCTTTTCCTTTCATACCCCACCATGCCTTCCTCTTTTCCTTTCATACCCCACCATGCCTTCCCCTTTTCCTTTCATACCCCACCATGCCTTCCTCTTTTCCTTTCATACCCCACCATGCCTTCCCCTTTTCCTTTCATACCCCACCACGCCTTCCCCTTTTCCTTTCATACCCTACCATGCCTTCCCCTTTTCCTTTCATACCCCACCACGCCTTCATCTTTTCCTTTCAATCCCCACCATGCCTTCCTCTTTTCCTTTCATACCCCACCACGCCTTCCCCTTTTCCTTTCATACCCCACCATGCCTTCCCCTTTTCCTTTCATACCCCACCATGCCTTCCTCTTTTCCTTTCATACCCTACCATGCCTTCCCCTTTTCCTTTCATACCCCACCATGCCTTCCCCTTTTCCTTTCATACCCCACCATGCCTTCCTCTTTTCCTTTCATACCCCACCATGCCTTCCTCTTTTCCTTTCATACCCCACCATGCCTTCCCCTTTTCCTTTCATACCCCACCATGCCTTCCTCTTTTCCTTTCATACCCCACCATGCCTTCCCCTTTTCCTTTCATACCCCACCATGTCTTCCCCTTTTCCTTTCATACCCCACCATGCCTTCCTCTTTTCCTTTCATACCCCACCATGCCTTCCTCTTTTCCTTTCATACCCTACCATGCCTTCCCCTTTTCCTTTCATACCCCACCACGCCTTCCCCTTTTCCTTTCATACCCCACCATGCCTTCCCCTTTTCCTTTCATACCCCACCATGCCTTCCTCTTTTCCGGTGACTGTGTTGAATCTCATCCGAACTGGGAGGTGTGAATCGCGGCGACTCTAAAACTCGAGGACGCTGCAAGTGAGCAAAATTTCCGTATATGGAGTTTCTTGCAAAGAGTTTTGCATTCCAATATGTCACTCAGCCCATATACGGAGTTCCTGCTTCAGGGCCATGTTCCAATAAGAATGTCCGTGCCCATGTATGGAATTCCAATACGGAAGACAATGCCCATATATGGAAGTTCTGTGGATTAGATGTGTCTAGCGCTGAGAGGACTGCTTAAAATATATATATATATATATATATATATATATACATATATGTTATTGTAGTGCTGTGGTTTTTTGGTTTATTCTGTAGGTTGGACTACTTTGAACATCATCGCTGCTAGTTTTAAAGTTTCTAAAAAGCTAAACGTTAGCGCATGTGACAGATAAGCAATAATAAACATTCTGTTGCAATCTTTAGAAGGCTCCTCTTTCCTATATTATATAATGCTTATTTCATCGAGAGTGTTGAAATCTGGCCATAGAATCAATGATCCGATAAATACGTATTTTCCATGTCTGTAAACGACCAATTTTCAACATCCGGAAAAATACGTATTTTCCCCTTTCATTCAGCATCTAAAATGCACCTGATTGCAACGTTCAGAAAATACGTATTTTCAGTGTTGGAAATGGGATCAATATTTAACATACAGAGCCTTAAAACCTGTTTGGGATAGGGGCAGCATTTTCACATACAGAGCCTTAAAACCTGTTTGGGATAGGGGGCAGCATTTTCACATACAGAGCCTTAAAACCTGTTTGGGATAGGGGGCAGCATTTTCACATACAGAGCCTTAAAACCTGTTTGGGATAGGGGGCAGCATTTAACATACAGAGCCTTAAAACCTGTTTGGGATAGGGGGCAGCATTTAACATACAGAGCCTTAAAACCTGTTTTGGATAGGGGGCAGCATTTTATACTTAAAAAAGTATTCAGATCTCTAGACTTTTTCCACGTTGTGTTAAAGACTGAATTTAAAAAAGATCAGATTGAGATGTTGTGTCATTGGCCTACACACAATACTCCATAATGTCTAAGTATATATATTTTTTAATTAATAAAAAATGTAAAGCTGAAATGTCTTGAGTCAATAAGTATTCAACCCATTTGTTATGGCAAGCCTACATAAGTTCAGGAGTACAAAATTGCTTAACAAGTCACATAATAAGTTGCACGGACTCACTCTGTGTTCAATAATAGTGTTTACATTTTTTGAAGGACTACCTCATCTCTGTACCCCACACATATAATTATCTGTAAGGTCCCTCAGTCGAGCAGTGAATTTCAAACACAGATTCAACCACAATGACCAGGGAGGTTTGAACCAGAAAAACCTCTCTGTCTCTGTCTCTCTCTCTCTCTCTCTCTCTCTCTCTCTCTGTAAATAAAGCTGTGCGTTCATCCTCATAGCAGTGAAACGGAATGTTATGATTGCTGATGATGTCACCTAGGGGTAGTATGTTCTGGGAAAGAAGGATGGGGCCAAGAATTGACCCCTGAGGGACACCATAGTGAATAGGTGCTGGAGATGATACTGAAATACCCGTGCTCACAGAGAAATGTCTGCCACATAAATATGACCTGAACCATTCAAAAGGGCAACGCCAGAAATTCCCACCCACCTCTCCAGCCGGTTGACAAGAATGTTATGATCTATAGTATCAAAGGCGGTTGAACTGCTGTCACAGCTAGATATATAGCTGTGTCTGTACAGAAATAGCTCTGTGTTGAACTGCTGTCACAGCTAGATATATAGCTCTGTCTCTCTCTCTCTCTCTCTTTCCCCTCTCTCTCTCTCTCTCTCTCTCTCCCTCTCTC
>NC_092116.1:30143412-30169586 GCF_045679555.1 Salvelinus alpinus
GGCATAGAATGCCCTTCTTGCCTTGTCTCTCAAATCGTTCACAGCTTTGTGGAAGTTACCTGTGGCGCTAATGTTTAGGCCGAGGTATGTATAGTTTTTTGTGTGCTCTAGGGCAACGGTGTCTAGATGGAATTTGTATTTGTGGTCCTGGGATCTGGACCTTTTCTGGAACACCATGATTTTTGTCTTACTGAGATTTACTGTCAGGGCCCAGGTCTGGCAGAATCTGTGTGGAAGATCTAGGTGCTGCTGTAGGCCCTCTTTGGTTGGGGACAGACGCACCAGATCATCAGTAAACAGTAGACATTTGACTTTAGCTTCTATTAGGGTGAGGCCGGGTGCTGCAGACTGTTCTAGTGCCCGCGCCAATTCATTGATATACAGTGGGGAGAACAAGTATTTGATACACTGCCGATTTTGCAGGTTTTCCTACTTACAAAGCATGTAGAGGTCTGTAATTTTTATCATAGGTACACTTCAACTGTGAGAGACGGAATCTAAAAATCCAGAAAATCACATTGTATGATTTTTAAGTAATTAATTTGCATTTTATTGCATGACATAAGTATTTGATCACCTACCAACCAGTAAGAATTCCGGCTCTCACAGACCTGTTAGTTTTTCTTTAAGAAGCCCTCCTGTTCTCCACTCATTACCTGTATTAACTGCACCTGTTTGAACTCGTTACCTGTATAAAAGACACCTGTCCACACACTCAATCAAACAGACTCCAACCTCTCCACAATGGCCAAGACCAGAGAGCTGTGTAAGGACATCAGGGATAAAATTGTAGACCTGCACAAGGCTGGGATGGGCTACAGGACAATAGGCAAGCAGCTTGGTGAGAAGGCAACAACTGTTGGCGCAATTATTAGAAAATGGAAGAAGTTGAAGTTGACGGTCAATCACCCTCGGTCTGGGAATCCATGCAAGATCTCACCTCGTGGGGCATCAATGATCATGAGGAAGGTGAGGGATCAGCCCAGAACTACACGGCAGGACCTGGTCAATGACCTGAAGAGAGCTGGGACCACAGTCTCAAAGAAAACCATTAGTAACACACTACGCCGTCATGGATTAAAATCCTGCAGCGCACGCAAGGTCCCCCTGCTCAAGCCAGCGCATGTCCAGGCCCGTCTGAAGTTTGCCAATGAACATCTGGATGATCCAGAGGAGGAATGGGAGAAGGTCATGTGGTCTGATGAGACAAAAATAGAGCTTTTTGGTCTAAACTCCACTCGCCGTGTTTGGAGGAAGAAGAAGGATGAGTACAACTCTAAGAACACCATCCCAACCGTGAAGCATGGAGGTGGAAACATCATTCTTTGGGGATGCTTTTCTGCAAAGGGGACAGGACGACTGCACCGTATTGAGGGGAGGATGGATGGGGCCATGTATCGCGAGATCTTGGCCAACAACCTCCTTCCCTCAGTAAGAGCATTGAAGATGGGTCGTGGCTGGGTCTTCCAGCAAGACAACGACCCGAAACACACAGCCAGGGCAACTAAGGAGTGGCTCTGTAAGAAGCATCTCAAGGTCTTGGAGTGGCCTAGCCAGTCTCCAGACCTGAACCCAATAGAATATCTTTGGAGGGAGCTGAAAGTCCGTATTGCCCAGCGACAGCCCCGAAACCTGAAGGATCTGGAGAAGGTCTGTATGGAGGAGTGGGCCAAAATCCCTGCTGCAGTGTGTGCAAACCTGGTCAAGAACTACAGGAAACGTATGATCTCTGTAATTGCAAACAAAGGTTTCTGTACCAAATATTAAGTTCTGCTTTTCTGATGTATCAAATACTTATGTCATGCAATAAAATGCAAATTAATTACTTAAAAATCATACAATGTGATTTTCTGGATTTTTGTTTTAGATTCCGTCTCTCACAGTTTAAGTGTACCTATGATAAAAATTACAGACCTCTACATGCTTTGTAAGTAGGAAAACCTGCAAAATCGGCAGTGTATCAAATACTTGTTCTCCCCACTGTATATGTTGAAGAGGATGGGGCTTAATCTGCATCTCTGTCTCACCCCACGGCCGTGTGGAAAGAAATGTGTGTGTTTTTTGCCAATTTAAACCACACACTTGTTGTTTGTGTGCATGGATTTTATAATGTCGTAGGTTTTTCCCCCAACACCACTTTCCATAAATTTGTATAGCATACCCTCATGCCAAATTGAGTCGAAGGCTTTTTTGAAATCAACAAAGCATGAGAAGACTTTGCCTTTGTTTTTGTTTGTTTGCTTGTCAACGATAGTTATTGGGGTCAAATTTGTCTCCACTTTTGTGGATTGAGGTGATCAGTCCTTGGTTCCAAATATTGGGGAAGATGCCAGAGCTGATGATGACGTTTAAGAGTTTAAGTATATCCAATTGGAATTTTTTGTCTGTATATTTGTCTAATTTCATTGAAGATACCATCAACACCACAGGCCTTTTTGGGTTGGAGGGTTTTTATTTTGTCCTGTTGTTCATTCAAGGTAATTGGAGAATCCAGTGGGTTCTGGTAGTCTTTAATAGTTGATTCTAAGATTTGTATTTGATCATGTATATGTTTTTGCCGTTTGTTCTTTGTTATAGAGCCAAAAAGATTGGAGAAGTGGTTTATCCATACATATTTTGAATAGATAATTCTTCGTGTTGTTGTTTGTTGAGTGTTTTCCAATTTTCCCAGAAGTGGTTAGAGTCTATGGATTCTTCAACTACATTGTCACGCCCTGACCTGAGAGAACCTTTAATTTCTCTATTTTGGTTAGGTCAGGGTGTGACTAGGGTGGGTAGTCTAGTTTTTTATTTTCTTTGTTGGCCTGGTATGGTTCCCAATCAGAGGCAGCTGTCTATCGTTGTCTTTAATTGGGGATCATATTTAGGCAGCCTTTTTCCCCACCTGTTGTTTGTGGGATCTTGATTTTGTATTGTTGCTTTTCAGTCCTACAAAGCTGTACGTTTCGTTTTGTTACTCTTCATTGTTTTGTTGCCGGTTCACATTAATAAAAATGATGAACGCCTTCAACGCTGCACCTTGGTCCAATCCTTCCAACAATGATCGTTACATACATTGAGCTGATTTCTGAAGTGCTGTTCCTTCTTTTCCGTAGTGTATTTCTGTATTGTTTTAGTGATTCACCATAGTGAAGGCGTAGACTCAGGTTTTCCGGGTCTCTATGTTTTTGGTTGGACAGGTTTCTCAATTTCTTTCTCAGATTTTTGCATTCTTCATCAAACCATTTGTCATTGTTGTTCATTTTCTTCGGTTTTCTATTTGAGATTTTTTAGATTTGATAGGGAAGCTGAGAGTTCAAATATACTGTTAAGTTTTTCTACTGCTAAGTTTACACCACTATTACAGTGGAACGTTTTGTCCAGGAAGTTGTCTAAAAGGGATTTAATTTGTTGTTGCCTAATTGTTTTTTGGTAGGTTTTCAAACTACAATCCTTCCATCTATAGCATTTCTTGGCTTTGATGCCTCATGATTGAGTATTGCTCTGTTCAGGTAGACTGTGGTTTTGCTGTCGTCTGATAGGGGTGTCAGTGGGCTGACTGTGAACACTCTAAGATACTCTGGGTTGAGGTCAGTGATAAAGTAGTCTACAGTACCAAGAGTTGAGCTATAGGTGAACCTACTATAGGAGTCTCCTCGAAGCCTACCATTGACTATGCACAGACCCAGTGTGCGACAGAGCTGCAGGAGTTGTGACCCGTTCTTGTTGGTTATGTTGTCATAGTTGTACCTAGGGGGGCATATGGGGGAGGGAATGCTGTCACCTCCAGGTAGGTGTTTGTCATCCTGTGTGCTGAGGGTGTCAAGGTTCTTGTCCGGTTCTGGCATTTACGTTGTCACAGACTAGTACATGTCCCTGGGCCTGGAAATGATTGATTTCCCCCTCCAGGATGGAGAAGCTGTCTTCATTAAAGTATGGGGATTCTAGTGGGGTGATATAGGTAGCACACAGGAGGACATTTTTCTCTGTTGAGATCATTTCCTTATTCATTTCTAGCCAAATGTAAAATGTTCCTGTTTTGATTAATTTAATGGAGTGAGTTAGGTCTGCTCCATACCAAATTAGCATACCCCCTGAGTCCCTTCCCTGTTTCACACCTGGTAGTTTGGTGGATGGGACTGCCAGCTCTCTGTAACCTAGAGGGCAACCAGTGAGTCCATCTCCTCTCTCTCTCTCTCTCTCTCATTGTTAACTTCTGACATACCTCCCTACTAATGATCCAGCAGAGAGAGAGAGAGATAAGTTTACCATCTGTTACGTAAAGACTCAGGTAGACATCTGTACCCAGACAGAGAGCAGCTTCCAAAGTTCCTGGCTCTGTTCCCTATGGGAACCAAGTCATTGACCCACCACTTGTTAATATGGTATTTATACTTGTCATATAAAAATATATATATTTAGTTTATTTCATGTCTATAAGATATTCATATTAGACATAATTGTTATATGGTTCCTTCAATTTAATTCCATTCATTTCCTTTAGGTCAAAGGTAACCCCCAGGACACACACACACACACACACACACACACACACACACACACACACACACACACACACACACACACACACACACACACACACACACACACACACACACACACACACACACACACACACACACACACACACACACACACACACACGTGAACTTCAGCCCTGGTCAAACAGGTTAGGCCACATTTAAGGGGGCGGGGCTGTGGACAGGTAAGTGGGTGGGGCAGCAGGTTGGGTGGGGAGGTAAAGAAGAACAGCGTGCAGCACACACACTCAGACGTCCATAAACCTGAACAGAGAGGTGAGGTGAGAGAAGAAGAGAAGGACAGAGAAGAAGAGAAAGACAGAGAAGAAGAGAAAGACAGAGAAGAAGAGAAGAAGAGAAGGACAGAGAAGAAGAGAAGGACAGAGAGAGGGAGAACATCCAACTTACCAACAGCTGAAAAAACAACTTACCAACAACAGAACATCAACTTACCAACAACAGAACATCAACTTACCAACAACAGAACATCAACTTACCAACAACAGAACATCAACTTACCAACAACAGAACAACTAACTTACCAACAACAGAACATCAACTTACCAACAACAGAACATCAACTTACCAACAACAGAACATCAACTTACCAACAACAGAACATCAACTTACCAACAACAGAACAACTAACTTACCAACAACAGAACATCAACTTACCAACAACAGAACAACCAACTTACCAACAACAGAACATCAACTTACCAACAACAGAACATCAACTTACCAACAACAGAACATCAACTTACCAACAACAGAACAACTTAACTGGCCTTGCAGGTAATCTAATTCCACAATTTGAGTTACAGAATAAAAAAAATTATCAATCAAATAAAAAAATTTAAGACCTTTTTACATCAGCCAATGTTACAAAGCGCTGTACAGAAACCCAGCCTAAAACCCCAAACAGCAAGCAATGCAGATGTAGAAGCACGGTGGCTAGGAAAAACTCCCTAGAAAGGCCAGAACCTAGGAAGAAACCTAGAGAGGAACCAGGCTCTGAGGGGTGGCCAGTCCTCTTCTGGCTGTGCTAGGTTGAGCTTATAACAGAACATGGCCAAGATGTTCAAATGTTCATAGATGACCAGCAGGGTCAAATAATAATAATCACAGTGGTTGTTGAGGCTGCAACAGGTCAGCACCTCAGGAGTAAATGTCAGTTGACTTTTCATAGCCAAGTATTCAGAGTTAGAAACAGCAGGTGCGGTAGAGAGAGAGAGAGACGAAAACAGCCGGTCTGGGACAAGGTAGCACGTCCGGTGAACAGGTCAGTGTTCCATAGCCACAGGCAGAACAGTTGAAACTGGAGCAGCAGCACAACCAGGTGGACTGGGGACAGCAAGGAGTCATCATGCCAGGTAGTCCTGAGGCATGGTCCCAGGGCTCAAGTCCTCCGGGAGGGGGAGGGAGAGGGAGAGAGAGAGAATTAGAGAGAGCATACTTAAATTCACAAAAGACACCGGATAAGACAGGAGAATTACTCCAGATATAACAGACTGACCCTAGCCCCTCAACACATAAACTACTGCAGCATAAATATATCATAATGTAGGTTCTTACACAGATGGGTAAGGGTATAAGTTAGATAACATAGACAGTTACAATATGTACAATGTTCTACCTCACCAAAGACGAGACTGTTTTCTATCCTGGGGGTGATTGGACTGGAGTTTTCAGAACTTACATTACCTGCACCAAAGCTTCAAATGAGTAGAGAAAGAGAGAGAGAGACGGATCTATCTATTTCACTTGCTTTGGCAATGTAAACATATATTTCCCATACCAATAAAACCCTTAAATTGAATTGAATTGAGCGAGAACGAGAGCGAGAGCGAGAGCGACAGAAAGACATAGAGAGAGAGAGAGGTAGAGAGCGCAACAGAGAGTTGCAGAGAGAGAAAAAGAGAGAGGTGGAGAGAGAGGTGGAGAGAGAGGTGGAGAGAGAGAGAGAGAGAGAGAGAGAGAGAGAGAGAGAGAGAGAGAGAGAGAGAGAGAGAGAGAGAGAGAGAGAGAGAGAGAGAGAGAGAGAGAGACAGAGGGGAAAGAGAGCATACCACTGTGAACGCTCTGAGAGACTCTGGGTTGAGGTAAGTGACACCCCTATCAGAGTTATCTATCCAAAACGGAGATGTATGGGTAAACTACTTCTCTAATCTTTTTGGTCCTATAATAAAGAACAAACAGCAAAAACATGCACATGAACAAATACAAATCTTAGAATCAGCTATTAAAGATGACCAGAACCCACTGGATTCTTCAACTACAGGACAACGCCTGTGGCGTTGATGGTATCCTCACTGAAATGATAAAATATGTAAGCAATGTACTGAGCAAATGTCAAATTTTTACCAAATTACCGTACGACAGACCACGTATTCACCCTGCACACCCTAATTGACAAACAAACAAACCAAAAGAAAGGCAAAGTCTTCTCATGCTTTGTTGCCTCAATTTGGCATGAGGGTATGCTATACAAATTGATGGAAAGTGGTGTTGGGGGAAAAACATACAACATTATAAAATCCATGTACACAAACAACAAGGGTGAGGTTAAAATAGGCAAAATACATATTTCTTTCCAGAGGGCCGTGAGGTGAGACAGGGATGCAGCTTAAGCCACACCCTCTTCAACATATATCAATTAATTGGCGAAGGCACTAGAACAGTCTGCAGCACCCGGCCTCACCCTACTAGAATCTGAAGTCAAATGTCTACTGTTTGCTGATGATCTGGTGCTTCTGTCACCAACCAAGGAGGGCCTACAGCAGCACCTAGATATTCTGCACAGATTCTGTCAGACCTGGGCCCTGACAGTTAATCTCAGTAAGACAAAAATCATGGTGTTCCAGAAAAGGTCCAGTCGCCAGGACCACAAATACAAATTCCATCTAGACACCGCTGCCCTAGAGCACACAAAAAAACTATACATAGCTTGGCCTAAACGTCAGCGCCACAGGTAACTTCCACAAAGCTGTGAACGATCTGAGAGACAAGGCAAGAAGGGCCCTCTATGCCATCAAAAGGAACATCAAATTTGACATACCAATTAGGACCTGGCTTAAAATACTTGAATCAGTTGACCCATTGACCCATTGCCATTTATGGTTGTGAGTTCTGGGGTCTGCTCACCAACCAAGAATTCACAAAATGGGACAAACACCAAATTGAGACTGTATGCAGAATTCTTCAAAAATATCCTTTGTGTACAACGTAAAACACCAAATAATGCATGCAGAGCAGAATTAGGCTGACAACCGCTAATTATCAAAATCCAGAAAAGAGACATTAAATTCTACAACCACCTAAAAGGAAGCGATTCCCAAACCTTCCATAACAAAGTCATCACCTACAGACAGATGAACCTGGAGAAGAGTCCCCTAGGCAAGCTGGTCCTGGGGCTCTGTTCACAAACACAAACAGACCCCACAGAGACCCAGGACAGCAGCCCAATTAGACCCAACCAAATCATGAGAAAACAAAAAGATAATTACTTGACACATTGGAAAGAATTAATAAAAAAGCAGAGCAAACTAGAATGCTATTTGGCCCTAAACAGAGAATACACAGTGGCAGAATACCTGACCACTGTGACTGACCCGAATTTAAGGAAAGCTTTGACTATGTACAGACTCAGTGAGCATAGCCTTGCTATTGAGAAAGGCCACCGTAGGCAGACCTGGCTCTCAAGAGAAGACAGGCTATGTGCACACTGCCCACAAAATGAGGTGGAAACTGAGCTGCACTTCCTAACCTCCTGCCAAATGTATGACCATATTAGAGACACATATTTCCCTCAGATTACACAGATCCACAAAGAATTGAAAAACAAACCTGATTTTGATAAACTCCCATATCTACTGGGTGAAATACCACAGTGTGCCATCACAGCAGCAAGATTTGTGACCTGTTGCCACAAGAAAAGGTCAACCAGTGAAGAACAAACACCATTGTAAATACAACCCATATTTATGTTTATTTATTTTCCCTTTTGTACTTTAACTATTTGCACATCGTTACAACACTGTATATAGACATAATATGACATTTGTAATGTCTTTATTCTTTTGGAACTTCTGTGAGTGTAATGTTTACTGTTCATTTTTATTGTTTCACTTTTGTTTATTATCTACTTCACTTGCTTTGGCAATGTTAACATATGTTTCCCATAGCAATAAAACCCTTAAATTGAAATGAAATAGAATTTAATTGAGAGAGAGAGAGAGAGAGGGAGGAGAGAGAGAGAAAGAAAGAAGGAAAGAAGGGGCGGAGAGAGAGATGGAGAGAGGGGGTGCAGAGAGAGAAAGAAAGAGAGAGAGAGAGAGAGAGAGAGAGAAAGAAAGAGAGAGAGATGGAGAGATGTATAGAGAAAGAGAGAGAGATGTTATTTCCTATTACATAAGATAAAAACATGATTGGTTATGAGTATGGCACAGGTAAAGCTATTTTTTTAAATATTGATTATGGTCAAATATGAAATTGATTTTTAACATAGATTTTCAGTCGTTGTGCTAATGCTAGTCAGTTAGTAATTCTACTTAGTTAGTAATGCTAGTCAGTTAGTAATGCTGGTTAGTTAGTAATGCTAGTCAGTTAGTAATGCCAGTCACTTAGTAATGCTAGTCAGTTAGTAATGCTAGTCAGTTAGTAATGCTGGTTAGTTAGTAATGCTAGTCAGTTAGTAATGCTAGTCAGTTAGTAATGCTAGTTAGTTAGTTAGTAATGCTAGTCATTTAGTAATGCCAGTCGGTTAGTAATGCTTGTCAGTTAGTAATGCGACTTAGTTAGTAATGCTACTTAGTTAGTAATGCTGGTTAGTTAGTAATGCTAGTTAGTTAATAATACTGGTTAGTTAGTAATGCTAGTTAGTTAGTAATGCTAGTTAGTATTGTCTCACAAAAGTACCTCTAACTTCCTTCATACTGCACGCAGAGGCATAAAAATGTTATCAACGAGTTCCTCCTGACTATATAGAAGTAAAATAAGAATCTGTCACTAAGGTTAACCAGTTCATCTGACTATAGGGAAGTAAAATAAGAATCTGTCACTAAGGTTAACCAGTTCATCTGACTATAGGGAAGTAGAGTGAGAATCTGTCAGTAGGTTAACCAGTTCATCTGACTATAGGGAAGTAGAGTGAGAATCTGTCAGTAGGTCAACCAGTTCATCTGACTATAGGGAAGTAGAAAAATAGAGAGATGGTAAGTAGGAGGTTAGTTGGTGTGAGAAAGGTGTGTGTGTGTGTGTGTGTGTGTGTGTGTGTGTGTGTGTGTGTGTGTGTGTGTGTGTGTGTGTGTGTGTGTGTGTGTGTGTGTGTGTGTGCATTCTCTGTGCTTGCTGTAAAACGGCATGGAGGTGCGATCTCTTTGATTTTCCAGTATGGTATTATATTGGGGTTATGTATCTATTTATCTAGGAGGAGGAAAGAGGAGCATTTAACAAACAGGACAACCTGTGAGCCTACCTGGCGACCTCTTCACTGAGATGCGAAGACGGTTCTCGAAGTCGGGGGTGCCGACCCCAAAAACCTCTGAACCCCAGGGTTAGATATGATTTATTTGACCAAATATGGGTTTTAATTCATGTTTTAAGTGTTATCCTCTGAGATCCAATGCAGGACATCTTGTAGTATAATTTGTTTTTTTTACACTAATACGTTTAATTCAAGGAGTGCCTATCCCGATGTCTGCTGAACGACCCCAAACTTCCTCTGTAGCCTCCTCGCTCCCCACCCCAAGCCTTGCTGCGGCGCTAGCCCGACGAAGGTTCACCCTGAGCGGGGCGGCTGACAGCCAGAACCAAGGACTGACGGTCTACTGCAGGTGTGTTAAACTGGGTTTTGCCTGATCCATCAACACGTCACAGAGTGGAGCCCTTTACACACTTCACTTACACACTCTCTCTCTCTCCCCCCCTTCCTCTCCCTCTTCACCCTCCTCCATCCTCCCTTCTCTCTCTCTCTCTCCCTCTTCCTCTCTCTCTTCACCCTCCTCCATCCTCCCTTCTCTCTCTCTCTCTCTCTCCCCCTTCCTCTCCCTCTTCACCCTCCTCCATCCTCCCTTCTCTCTCTCTCTCTCTCCCCCTTCCTCTCCCTCTTCACCCTCCTCCATCCTCCCTTCTTTCCCTCTCTCTCCCTCTCTCTTCCTAACACTACCTCCTCCCCAATCCCAGAATGCCATTCTCTCGTAGCTTCCTGTCTGAAGACCAGTTCCAGTGTTCCATCTGTCTGGATATCTTCATAAACCCCGCCTCCACTCCATGTGGACACTCCTTCTGCATGGCCTGCATTGGTAGGTGTACTTCAAATCAAATGTTATTGGTCACATGCTCCGAATACAACAGGTGTAGGTAGACCTTACAGTGAAATGCTGAAGACAACAGGTGTAGGTAGACCTTACAGTGAAATGCTGAAGACAACAGGTGTAGGTAGACCTTACAGTGAAATGCTGAATACAACAGGTGTAGGTAGACCTTACAGTGAACTGCTGAATACAACAGGTGTAGTAGACCTCACAGTGAAATGCTGAATACAACAGGTGTAGGTAGACCTTACAGTGAACTGCTGAATACAACAGGTGTAGTAGACCTCACAGTGAAATGCTGAATACAACAGGTGTAGGTAGACCTTACAGTGAAATGCTGAATACAACAGGTGTAGTAGACCTTACAGTGAAATGATGAATACAACAGGTGTAGTAGACCTTACAGTGAAATGCTGAATACAACAGGTGTAGGTAGACCTTACAGTGAAATGCTTACTTACAAGCCTTTAACCAACAACGCAGTTTTAAGAAAAAAAATAAGTGTTAAGAAAGTATTTACTAAATAAACAATACATATAAAATAAATAAGAAAATACAAAAATAAATAATTAAAGAGCAACAATAAAATAACAGTAGTGGAGATATATATAACGGGGGTATCTGTACAGAGTACATGTTTGGGGGCACAGGTTAGTCGAGGTAAATTAGGTAATATGTACATGTAGGTAGAGGTAAAGTGACTATGCATAGATAATAAACAGAGAGTAGCAGCAGCGTAAAACGGGGGAAGGGGTCAATGCAAATAGTCTGGGCAGCCATTTTATTTAGCTGTTATTGCTTGGGGGTAGAAGCTGTTAAGAAGCCTTTTGGATCTAAACTTGGCGCTCCGGTACCGCTTGCCGTGCGGCAGCAGAGAGAACAGTCTATGACTAGTTTGGCTGGAGTATTTGACCATTTTTAGGGCCTTCCTCTGACACCGCCTGGTATAGATGTCCTGGATGGCAGTACGCACTACCCTCTTGTGGTCGGAGGCCGAGCAGTTGCCATACCAGGCGGTGATGCAACCCGTCAGGATGCTTTCGATGGTGCAGCTGTAGAACCTTTTGAGGATCTGGGGACCCATGCCAAATCTTTTCAGTCTCCTGAGGGGGAATAGGTTTTGTCGTGCCTGCTTCATGACTGTCTTGGTGTGTTTGGACCATGTTAGTTTGTTGGTAATGTGGACACCAAGAAACTTGAAGCTCTCAACCTGCTCCACTACAGCCCTTCGATGAGAATGGGGGTGTGCTCGGTCCTCCTTTTCCTGTAGTCCACATTCATCTCCTTTGTCTTGATCACGTAGAGGGAGAGGTTGTTATCCTGGCAACACACGGTTCTCCCTATAGGCTGTCTCATCGTTGTCGGTAATCAGGCCTATCACTGTGGTGTCACCAGCAAACTTAATGATGGTGTTGGAGTCGTGCCTGGCCGTGCAGTCATGAGTGAACAGGGAGTACAGGAAGGGACTGAGCACGCACTCCTGAGGATCCCCCGTGTTGAGGATCAGCGTGGCAGATGTGTTGTTACCTACTCTTACCACCTGGGTCGGCCCGTCAGGAAGTCCAGTATCCAGTTGCAGAGGGAGGTGTTTAGTCCCAGGGTCCTTATCTTAGTAATGAGCTTTGAGGGCACTATGGTGTTGAACGCTGAGCTGTAGTCAATGAATAGCATTCTCACATATGTGTTCCTTTTATCCAGGTGGGAAAGGGCAGTATAAATATAACAGAGATTGCATCATCTGTGGATCTGTTGGGGCGGTATGCAAATTGGAGTGGGTCTAGAGTTTCTGGGATAATGGTGTTGATGTGAGCCATGACCAGCCTAACTGACATTCGAACCAGCAACCGCTAGGCTTCCTGCCACACACACACACACACCAGTGTGCCTTAGAGCAAGCAGGGATGTTGCTGACCTGCCCAGTTACCTATGACCCCTACATGACCCTTACATGACCCCATTGGGCTCAACATGTGGTATGTTGTCATGGTGGTGATATTTAAGTTCAGACGGGTGAATAAAATACTGTTCTATTCTGTCCTCTGACCTAGGTCGGTACTGGGACGGTGCTAAGCTCTGCCAGTGTCCCCTCTGCAAAGAGACCTTTAAGAAACGCCCGGACCTCCAGATTAACCGGACCCTCAGGGAGATCACAGAGCAGTTCAAGTCCATGTCCGGGGTGTCTCGGTTGGGCAGCGGGAGGTGGAGAGGTGTCCTAGGGGCTGGAGGTGGGCTATCTTTAAAAAAAAAAGAAGTTTTTATATATATTTTAGGGAATGTTCTAGTTTTAATGACAGATGATTTTACGGTAGATACTGTATGTAGATAGATACTGTAGATAGATAGATATATACTGTATGCAGATAGATACTGTATGTAGATAGATAGATACTGTATGTAGATAGATACTGTATGTAGATAGATACTGTAGATAGATACTGTATGTAGACAGATACTGTAGATAGATACTGTATGTAGACAGATACTGTAGATAGATACTGTATGTAGATAGATAGATACTGTATGTAGATAGATACTGTATGTAGATAGATACTGTATGTAGATAGATAGATATTGTATGTAGATAGATACTGTAGATAGATACTGTATGTAGATATATACTGTATGTAGATAGATACTGTATGTAGATAGATACTGTATATAGATAGATACTGTATGTAGATAGATACTGTAGATAGATACTGTATATAGATAGATACTGTATGTAGATAGATACTGTATTGCGATGGGTAGATACTGTATGTAGATAGATAGATACTGTATTGCAATGGGTAGATACTGTATGTAGATAGATACTGTATGTAGAGAGATACTGTATGTAGACAGATACTGTATGTAGATAGATACTGTATGTAGATAGATACTGTATTGCGATGGGTAGATACTGTATGTAGATAGATACTGTATATAGATATATACTGTATTGCAATGGGTAGATACTGTAGATAGATACTGTATGTAGATAGATAGATACTGTATGTAGATAGATAGATAGATACTGAATTGCGATGGGTAGATACTGTATGTAGATGGGTAGATAGATATTACATAGAAAGTGAGTGGGGGATGGAACAGCTGCCTCCAGAGATGTATTGACTACAGGCACTACCATTAGACCCGCCCCCGGCATGGAGGTCTGCTGGTCTTGATAATACTGTATGTTATTGTATTTATGTACTGTATGTTATTGTATTTATGTACTGTATGTTATTGTATTTATGTACTGTATGTTATTGTATTTATATACTGTATGTTATTGTATTTATGTACTGTATGTTATTGTATTTATGTACTGTATGTTATTGTATTTATATACTGTATGTTATTAAATTTATGTACTGTATGTTATTGTATTTATGTACCGTATGTTATTGTATTTATATACTGTATGTTATTGTATTTATGTACTGTATGTTATCGTATTTATGTACTGTATGTTATCGTATTTATATACTGTATGTTATTGTATTTATGTACTGTATGTTATTGTATTTATGTACTGTATGTTATTGTATTTATGTACTGTATGTTATCGTATTTATATACTGTATGTTATTGTATTTATGTACTGTATGTTATTGTATTTATGTACTGTATGTTATTGTATTTATGTACTGTATGTTATCGTATTTATATACTGTATGTTATTGTATTTATGTACTGTATGTTATTGTATTTATGTACTGTATGTTTCTATTAATCTAGGAGGAGGAGGAGGAGGAGAGGAAGCAGACCATCAGGATCCCAGCACCATAGAGAGGGAGTGGATGGACACTAAGGTGGGTTGTAGGGAGAGAGGGAGGGATGGAGAGAGAGAGATAGGGAGGGAGAGAGAGATAGATATAGAGGTGGAGAGAGAGAGAGAGATATAGAGGTAGACAGGGAGAGAGAGATAGATATAGAGGTAGATAGGGAGAAAGAGATAGATATAGAGGTAGATAGGAAGAGAGAGATAGATATAGAGGTAGATAGGTAGAAAGAGATAGATATAGAGGTAGACAGGGAGAGAGAGATAGATATAGAGATAGAGGAAGATAGGGAGAAAGAGATAGATATAGAGGTAGATGGGGAGAGAGATAGATATAGAGGTAGATATGGATAGAGAGATAGATATAGAGGTAGATAGGGAGAAAGAGATAGATATAGAGGTAGATAGGGAGAGATAGATAGATATAGAGGTAGATATGGATAGAGAGATAGATATAGAGGTAGATAGGGAGAAAGAGATAGATATAGAGGTGAGGTTTTACCTGATGTTCTGGTGTCTGTCTAATCAGAGGTAATGTGTTATAGATGGTACCGGTTATGTAGAAGGCGTCTGTCTAATCAGAGGTAATGTGTTATAGATGGTACCGGTTATGTAGAAGGCGTCTGTCTAATCAGAGGTAATGTGTTATAGATGGTACCGGTTATGTAGAAGGCGTCTGTCTAATCAGAGGTAATGTGTTATAGATTGTACCTGTTATGTAGAAGGTGTCTGTCTAATCAGAGGTAATGTGTTATAGATTGTACCTGTTATGTAGAAGGTGTCTGTCTAATCAGAGGTAAGGTGTTATAGATGGTACCGGTTATGTAGAAGGCGTCTGTCTAATCAGAGGTAATGTGTTATAGATGGTACCTGTTATGTAGAAGGTGTCTGTCTAATCAGAGGTAATGTGTTATAGATGGTACCGGTTATGTAGAAGGCGTCTGTCTAATCAGAGGTAATGTGTTATAGATTGTACCGGTTATGTAGAAGGCGTCTGTCTAATCAGAGGTAATGTGTTATAGATGGTACCGGTTTATGTAGAAGGCGTCTGTCTAATCAGAGGTAATGTGTTATAGATGGTACCGGTTATGTAGAAGGCGTCTGTCTAATCAGAGGTAATGTGTTATAGATGGTACCGGTTATGTAGAAGGCGTCTGTCTAATCAGAGGTAATGTGTTATAGATGGTACCGGTTATGTAGAAGGCGTCTGTCTAATCAGAGGTAAGGTGTTATAGATGGTACCGGTTATGTAGAAGGCGTCTGTCTAATCAGAGGTAAGGTGTTACAGATGGTACCAGGTATCCAGAGGTGTCTGCCTCAAAGACCCAGTACAGCATCAAGTGGTGAGGGGACTGCAGGATACATTTTGGGCAAGTATTGGGTTCTTCTGTGTTTGGAAATGTATTCACACATTGTTTCTCCTCCTCTCTCCTCTGTGTGTGTGTGTGTGTGTGTGTGTGTGTGTGTGTGTGTGTGTGTGTGTGTGTGTGTGTGTGTGTGTGTGTGTGTGTGTGTGTGTGTGTGTGTGTGTGTGTGTGTGTGTGTGTGTGTGTGTGTGTGTCAGACCCAGCTACATATGTCTGAGGCAGAGATCCATCAGCTGATTCTACAGAGACAGAGGAAGATGGAGGAGATAAGTTCATCACTGGCTCAACTACAGGTGACCTTTAACCCCTGACCCTTAACCCTGGGGATGGAGGCTGACCTTTAGCCCCTGACCCTTAACCCTGGGGATGGACGGTGACCTTTAGCCCCTGATCCTTAACCCTGGCTACCTCACCCCACGCCGTCCAACCCCATTCAAAAGTCAATTGATTACTACAGCAGCGTAAACGATGTAACTTAACCCTGGATGTTTACCCTCAACTCTCTCTAAGGGCTCTCTTTTCGGCTGGCGTTAAGGTGGCGCTCTTGTCAAACGCACTTTAGTTTTCCATTTTGTCATGTAAAAAAAACCGTTTTCCAGCCCAACGCATTTCTAACATCAGCCCTGCGCTCAGATGGGAGGGCTGGAAATATTTGATACGTGTCCTTAAAAATTTGATCCAAAGTGCAAATTTTAGGCAGCGCTAGTAGGGATATTTAAGACCAACCAAAAGCTGGTTTTAGCGGTAACACAGTTGGTTGTGGTTGTGGTTTGACAGCAGAAACACAGTTGGTTGTGGTTTGACAGCGGAGACACAGTTGGTTGTGGTTGTGGTTTGACAGTGGAAACACAGTTGGTTGTGGTTTGACAGTGGAAACACAGTTGGTTGTGGTTTGACAGTGGAAACACAGTTGGTTGTGGTTTGACAGCAGAAACACAGTTGGTTATGGTTTGACAGCGTAAACACAGTTGGTTATGGTTTGACAGCGTAAACACAGTTGGTTATGGTTTGACAGCGGAAACACAGCTGGTTATGGTTTGACAGCGTAAACACAGTTGGTTGTGGTTTGACAGCGTAAACACAGTTGGTTATGGTTTGACAGCGGAAACACAGTTGGTTATGGTTTGACAGCGGAAACACAGTTGGTTGTGGTTTGACAGCAGAAACACAGTTGGTTGTGGTTTGACAGCAGAAACACAGTTGGTTGTGGTTTGACAGCGTAAACACAGCTGAATATGGTTGTGGTTTGACAGCGGAAACACAGTTGGTTGTGGTTTGACAGCAGAAACACAGTTGGTTGTGGTTTGACAGCAGAAACACAGTTGGTTATGGTTTGACAGCGTAAACACAGCTGAATATGGTTGTGGTTTGACAGCGGAAACACAGTTGGTTATGGTTTGACAGCGGAAACACAGTTGGTTGTGGTTTGACAGCAGAAACACAGTTGGTTGTGGTTTGACAGCAGAAACACAGTTGGTTATGGTTTGACAGCAGAAACACAGTTGGTTATGGTTTGACAGCAGAAACACAGTTGGTTGTGGTTTGACAGCAGAAACACAGTTGGTTATGGTTTGACAGCGTAAACACAGCTGAATATGGTTGTGGTTTGACAGCAGAAACACAGTTGGTTATGGTTTGACAGCAGAAACACAGTTGGTTGTGGTTTGACAGCAGAAACACAGTTGGTTGTGGTTTGACAGCGGAAACACAGTTGGTTGTGGTTTGACAGCAGAAACACAGTTGGTTATGGTTTGACAGCGGAAACACAGTTGGTTATGGTTTGACAGCGGAAACACAGTTGGTTATGGTTTGACAGCGGAAACACAGTTGGTTGTGGTTTGACAGCGGAAACACAGTTGGTTATGGTTTGACAGCGGAAACACAGTTGGTTATGGTTTGACAGCGGAAACACAGTTGGTTGTGGTTTGACAGTGGAAACACAGTTGGTTATGGTTTGACAGCGGAAACACAGTTGGTTGTGGTTTGACAGCGGAAACACAGTTGGTTATGGTTTGACAGCGGAAACACAGTTGGTTGTGGTTTGACAGTGGAAACACAGTTGGTTATGGTTTGACAGTGGAAACACAGTTGGTTATGGTTTGACAGCGGAAACACAGTTGGTTATGGTTTGACAGCGGAAACACAGTTGGTTGTGGTTTGACAGCAGAAACACAGTTGGTTATGGTTTGACAGCGTAAACACAGTTGGTTGTGGTTTGACAGTGGAAACACAGTTGGTTGTGGTTTGACAGCAGAAACACAGTTGGTTGTGGTTTGACAGCAGAAACACAGTTGGTTGTGGTTTGACAGCGTAAACACAGTTGGTTATGGTTTGACAGCGGAAACACAGTTGGTTATGGTTGTGGTTTGACAGAGGAAAAGCAGCCTTTCCAGCCGTGACACTCACTGCCCAAATGAAACAACAGTAATGTGCTTTTGTCGCCTGTATACTTAAAACAGTGATGTTTTTTCCCCCCATTTAATTTTATTTGACTTCAACAACAAGCCTCCCCTCCTCTTAAAGAAGGCTGTTTTTCAATGTAATCAAGTTGTCAAGACCGTTGATAAACGTTGATAGACCGTTGATAAAGTGTTTGGCTCGTGAGACCGCTTGGAAATCAATCTTATTCACTAAAGCTTTATTGAAATAGAAAGTTTGAGAGGAGTAAAACGGTGATCTTTTTAATATATTTATTGTAGGCAGACCTACATTATTGTAGCCATGCTTTGGACATGAGTAAAACCCCTCCATGATGTACAGTGCCTTCGGAAACTATTCAGACCCCTTGACTTTTTACACATTTTGTTACATTACAGCCTTATTCTAAACTGGGTTAAATAGTTTTTTACCTTCATCAATCTACACACAATACCCCATAATGACATCACAATACCCCATAATGACATCACAATACCCCATAATGACAACACAATACCCCATAATATTTTTTATTTATTTTACTAGGCAAGTCAGTTAAGAACAAATTCTTATATTCAATGAAGGCCTAGGAACAGTGGGTTAACTGCCTTGTTCAGGGGCAGAATGACAGATTTTTACCTTGTCAGCTCGGGGACTTGATATAGCAACCGAGTACTAGTGCAATGCTCTAACCACTAGGCTACATCACAATACCCCATAACGACAAAGCAAAAAACAGTTTTTTAGACATTTTTGCAGATGTATTATAAAAAATAACTGAAATATCACATTTACATAAGCTCATTGACAACGTTTGGCGCGTCCACGCTCAGCCATAATGCAGTTTACAGTAGGCCTAAGCCCCTATATCAGATAGCTATGTTTATATTTCATCATGGAAGCCATGCAATTACTGAGAGAACAATGTGGAACTGCAAACAGGTTGACCAATGCGCTAGGTTTGTTCAAATAGAGCCCTAGAACTGACACACGCTCTCACTCCCTTCCCCAGCTTTCGGTGGAACGTGAGACAGCAGGCGTGATGTGTGTGTTCAGTGCGTTGGTGTGTGCGGTTGAGAGGTCGCAGGCGGAGCTCATGGAGGTGATTGAGATGAGCAGGCGGTTGGCAGAGCACCAGGCGGACGACGTGATTCGTCAGCTGGAACAGGAAGTGAATGAGCTTAGGAAGAGAAGCCACGCCCTCTCCCAGCTGGCCCAATCAGACGACTACGTTCATTGTATCAAGGTGAGAGGATGGCGGGAGGGAAACGAATACACGTTTAAAGAAGTAGATGTTGTAGATGTTGTATTACATCAACCAACGGTTGCACGCTATGTTATCTACTGCAGTATCATATAATCACCATGTTATCTACTGCAGTATCATATAATCACCATGTTATCTACTGCAGTATCATATAATCACCATGTTATCTACTGCAGTATCATATAATCACCACGTCCTCTACTGCAGTATCATATAATCACCATGTTATCTCCTGCAGTATCATATAATCACCATGTCCTCTACTGCAGTATCATATAATCACCATGTCCTCTACTGCAGTATCATATAATAACCATGTTATCTACTGCAGTATCATATAATCACCATGTTATCTACTGCAGTATCATATAATCACCACGTTATCTACTGCAGTATCATATAATCACCACATCCTCTACTGCAGTATCATATAATCACCACGTCCTCTACTGCAATATCATATAATCACCATGTTATCTACTGCAGTATCATATAATCACCACGTCCTCTACTGCAGTATCATATAATCACCATGTTATCTACTGCAGTATCATATAATCACCATGTTATCTACTGCAGTATCATATCATCACCATGTTATCTACTGCAGTATCATATAATCACCACGTCCTCTACTGCAGTATCATATAATCACCACGTCCTCTACTGCAGTATCATATAATCACCATGTTATCTACTGCAGTATCATATAATCACCATGTCTTCTACTGCAGTATCATATAATCACCATGTCCTCTACTGCAGTATCATATAATCACCATGTCATCTACTGCAGTATCATATAATCACCATGTCTTCTACTGCAGTATCATATAATCACCATGTCATCTACGGCAGTATCATATAATCACCACGTCATCTACTGCAGTATCATATAATCACCACGTCCTCTACTGCAGTATCATATAATCACCATGTTATCTACTGCAGTATCATATAATCACCACGTCCTCTACTGCAGTATCATATAATCACCATGTCCTCTACTGCAGTATCATATAATCACCATGTCATCTACTGCAGTATCATATAATCACCACGTCCTCTACTGCAGTATCATATAATCACCACGTCCTCTACTCCAGTATCATATAATCACCACGTCCTCTACTGCAGTATCATATAATCACCATGTCATCTACTGCAGTATCATATAATCACCATGTCCTCTACTGCAGTATCATATAATCACCATGTTATCTACTGCAGTATCATATAATCACCATGTCCTCTACTGCAGTATCATATAATCACCATGTCATCTACTGCAGTATCATATAATCAACATGTCCTCTACTGCAGTATCATATAATCACCATGTTATCTACTGCAGTATCATATAATCACCACGTCCTCTACTGCAGTATCATATAATCACCATGTCATCTACTGCAGTATCATATGATGTGGTTTGATTATATAACACAGTATATAACACCAATTCAGGTGTTGTGAAATCTGGCATGAATCTGCAATGTAGTCAGCCTGGGACGGTTATTTCCACTCAATGAAAAACATACACTCTTTGCTCCGCCCCCACCCTCAGAGCTACCCTGCACTCTGCACCCCTCCACCAATCAGAGACTGGTCTGGGGTGTCGGTGAACCCTGACCTGGGAACGGTGCCGATCTATACATCGCTGTCTGTCCTGGTCCAACGTTTCCAGGAAGAGATCAGCAGGATGGTTGAATTTGGTGAGTACTGCTCCTCTCTCATCTCATCTCTCCTCTCTCACTCTTTCTCTCCTCTCTCATCTCTCTCTCTTTCTCTCCTCTCTCATCTCATCTCTCTCTTTCTCTCCTCTCTCATCTCATCTCTCTCTCTTTCTCTCCTCTCTCATCTCTCTCTCTCTCTTTCCCTCTCCTCCTCTTATCTCTCTCTTTCTCTTCTCTCTTTCTCTCCTCTCTTTCTCTTGTCGTGTCTTTGGCGTCATTAAAGTGAAGACTTATTTTTTCAAACCAATTCTCTGTAATTATTATTCCGTGATTAAACTAATCATGTAAATGTAATTAACCAGGAAGTCGGGGCACCAAGGAAAATCTTCAGATTACAAAGTTATAATTTTCCTAATATAACTTTTCTGATATTTTAATATCTGACCAACTAATTAATGAATCATTCTTTACCTCACGTTAGTCTCATTCCAAACGTCGAAAGTTGTTGGTTATCTGCACGAACCCAGCCTTCACTATGAATCATCCATATATCAATTGTCTTAATCATTTATTTACTAACTAAATAATCACAGAAATGCATAAACAAACGACAATATATATATGGTTACAAGGAAATGATAGGGGATGTGGGTGTGGACTGAGAAGGCCGGGAAAGACAAGAGACAACACACAGTTGATAATTATAATAATTGAAATGCTAATCCTTTGCACACTCATTCGGGAATAATTGCAATCAATATATATTTACGCTCAATGTGTCGTCATGATCTCTATTGGAATCGTCCGTCTTTCTGTTGGAAAGTTCATCTGAACTTCTCTTTGCGTCCCTGGAGTCTTTCGTGGTTAGAATGGATACTTCAGAGTCCCATTCAGAAATGTTCTTATAGAATAGATGTTTCGGCGGTTGTCGGTCTTCGCATTCAGTCGACATAATTTCTAGCTGCAGACTAGTAATTAGTATCGAAGATTTGCTCTTATTCTGTCGGTATCGATAGTCTCAGAGTTTAACCATTTCCACCAGTGTAGCCAATGCTCCACGTGGTTTGGTCAGGAATTCAACAACCGAGGAATGCATGGTCTCTACTCAAACCTTAGCCCTCTCAGTAATCGAGGTACGCTTGGTCTGAAGTGGGCTTCTCCAGGTGGGGTTTATATTCGGAACAGTAGAAAAGCGCTGTCCCATGACGCCAGATCAATGTCTGTGCTCATGGGGCGGGACAATGACTTGAATTTGGATTATCTTTCATTAAACAGTTTAAAATGACATGACATAATTTCACAAATAGTTTCATCTTTACTCATTCATTTTACACAATAATTAGATGCAAATCTCATAACAGAGACTCTTGTATAAACAAAGTTATGGTAATGTGGCTGTATTGTCTCTCATGAGGTCACAAACATTAGACAAAATGGACCGGTCGTAGCTGGATTCTCCACCGACCATTTACACCTTCTCCAAAACATGAATATTGTTCAGTTCTCAAGTTCTGTGAGGTAGAAGAAGTTCCTTTTTTTCTACTGTGAACCCTCTCTCTATACTGCATGGCCGGGGGGGAAGAGAGTCTCCTCCAGGAATTTACGACCTGAGATAACAGAGCCTGGGTGTAGGGGGAAGAGAGAGGTGGTGAGAGAGAGAGTTACCCCCTCTTTGGATATAGCAAGCACCACGTCATGACACTCTTCTCCCTTCCTCTCCTCTCTTTTCTCCTCTCTTTCTCTTTCTCTCCTCCCCTTCTCTTTCTCTCCTCTCTCTCTTTCCTCTCTTTCTCTCTTCTCTTTCTCTCCTCGAATTTCAAATTAGGAGGTGTTAAACAATGGAGGTATTTAATGAATTTACCTGCAGAGAAGCAGAGAACCATTCACACAGACCTGATACCTGTAGAGAACCATTCACATAGACCTGATACCTGCAGAGAAGCAGAGAACCATTCACACAGGCCTGATACCTGCAGAGAAGCAGAGAACCATTCACACACGCATGATACCTGCAGAGAAGCAGAGAACCATTCACACAGGCCTGATACCTGTAGAGAACCATTCACACAGACCTGATACCTGCAGAGAAGCAGAGAACCAGTCACACAGGACTGATACCTGTAGAGTACCATTCACACAGACCTGATACCTGTAGAGAACCATTCACACAGACCTGATACCTGTAGAGAACCATTCACACAGACCTGATACCTGCAGAGAACCATTCACACAGACCTGATACCTGCAGAGAACCATTCACACAGGCCCGATACCTGCAGAGAAGCAGAGAACCATTCACACAGACCTGATACCTGTAGAGAACCATTCACACAGACCTGATACCTGCAGAGAACCCTTCACACAGACCTGATACCTGCAGATAACCCTTCACACAGACCTGATACCTGCAGAGAACCATTCACACAGACCTGATACCTGCAGAGAACCATTCACACAGACCTGATACCTGTAGAGAACCATTCACACAGACCTGATACCTGTAGAGAACCATTCACACAGACCTGATACCTGTAGAGAACCATTCACACAGACCTGATACCTGTAGAGAACCATTCACACTGACCTGATACCTGCAGAGAACCATTCACACAGACCTGATACCTGTAGAGAACCATTCACACAGACCTGATACCTGTAGAGAAGTAGAGAACCATTCACACAGACCTGATACCTGCAGAGAAGCAGAGAACCATTCACACTGACCTGATACCTGTAGAGAAGCAGAGAACCATTCACACAGACCTGATACCTGTAGAGAAGCAGAGAACCATTCACACTGACCTGATACCTGTAGAGAACCATTCACACAGACCTGATACCTGTAGAGAACCATTCACACAGACCTGATACCTGTAGAGAACCATTCACACAGACCTGATACCTGTAGAGAACCATTCACACATACCTGATACCTGTAGAGAAGCAGAGAACCATTCACACTGACCTGATACCTGCAGAGAACCATTCACACTGACCTGATACCTGTAGAGAACCATTCACACAGACCTGATACCTGTAGAGAACCATTCACATAGACCTGATACCTGCAGAGAAGCAGAGAACCATTCACACAGGCCTGATACCTGCAGAGAAGCAGAGAACCATTCACACACGCATGATACCTGCAGAGAAGCAGAGAACCATTCACACAGGCCTGATACCTGTAGAGAACCATTCACACAGACCTGATACCTGCAGAGAAGCAGAGAACCAGTCACACAGGACTGATACCTGTAGAGTACCATTCACACAGACCTGATACCTGTAGAGAACCATTCACACAGACCTGATACCTGTAGAGAACCATTCACACAGACCTGATACCTGCAGAGAACCATTCACACAGACCTGATACCTGCAGAGAACCATTCACACAGGCCCGATACCTGCAGAGAAGCAGAGAACCATTCACACAGACCTGATACCTGTAGAGAACCATTCACACAGACCTGATACCTGCAGAGAACCCTTCACACAGACCTGATACCTGCAGAGAACCCTTCACACAGACCTGATACCTGCAGAGAACCATTCACACAGACCTGATACCTGCAGAGAACCATTCACACAGACCTGATACCTGTAGAGAACCATTCACACAGACCTGATACCTGTAGAGAACCATTCACACAGACCTGATACCTGTAGAGAACCATTCACACAGACCTGATACCTGTAGAGAACCATTCACACTGACCTGATACCTGCAGAGAACCATTCACACAGACCTGATACCTGTAGAGAACCATTCACACAGACCTGATACCTGTAGAGAAGTAGAGAACCATTCACACAGACCTGATACCTGCAGAGAAGCAGAGAACCATTCACACTGACCTGATACCTGTAGAGAAGCAGAGAACCATTCACACAGACCTGATACCTGTAGAGAAGCAGAGAACCATTCACACTGACCTGATACCTGTAGAGAACCATTCACACAGACCTGATACCTGTAGAGAACCATTCACACATACCTGATACCTGTAGAGAAGCAGAGAACCATTCACACTGACCTGATACCTGCAGAGAACCATTCACACTGACCTGATACCTGTAGAGAACCATTCACACAGACCTGATACCTGTAGAGAACCATTCACACAGACCTGATACCTGTAGAGAACCATTCACACAGACCTGATACCTGTAGAGAACCATTCACACAGACCTGATACCTGTAGCGAACCATTCACACAGACCTGATACCTGTAGCGAACCATTCACACAGACCTGATACCTGTAGAGAACCATTCACACAGACCTGATACCTGTAGAGAAGCAGAGAACCATTCACACAGACCTGATACCTGTAGAGAACCATTCACACAGACCTGATACCTGCAGAGAACCATTCACACAGACCTGATACCTGTAGAGAAGCAGAGAACCATTCACACAGACCTGATACCTGCAGAGAACCATTCACACAGACCTGATACCTGTAGAGAACCATTCACACAGACCTGATACCTGTAGAGAACCATTCACACAGACCTGATACCTGCAGAGAACCCTTCACACTGACCTGATACCTGTAGAGAACCATTCACACAGACCTGATACCTGCAGAGAACCATTCACACAGACCTGATACCTGTAGAGAACCATTCACACAGACCTGATACCTGCAGAGAACCATTCACACAGACCTGATACCTGTAGAGAAGCAGAGAACCATTCACACAGACCTGATACCTGCAGAGAACCATTCACACTGACCTGATACCTGCAGAGAACCATTCACACAGACCTGATACCTGTAGAGAACCATTCACACAGACCTGATACCTGTAGAGAAGCAGATAACCATTCACACAGGAAT
>NC_092116.1:30169686-30174686 GCF_045679555.1 Salvelinus alpinus
CATGCTTAGGTCTTCAGGTGGCTTTTATTTGTTTCCATGTTTTGTTTACCCCCCTACCTCTTTCAGATCTATGAAACAGCTGGTATAAAGGTCAACTCGTGGGATATTACTCACCTGTTTGAGCTTTTTACCTTTGTCATCTTTACAGGCGGACAAGTTCCAATAGAATCATCTCCAATACCACAGCCCAGTGAGTATCTACAGATCTAATCTAATGTTATTGGTCACATGCTCCGAATACAACAGGTGTAGGTAGACCTCACAATGAAATGCTGAATACAACAGGTGTAGACCTCACAGTGAAATGCTGAATACAACAGGTGTAGTAGACCTCACAGTGAAATGCTGAATACAACAAGTGTAGGTAGACCTCACAGTGAAATGCTGAATACAACAGGTGTAGTAGACCTCACAGTGAAAGGCTGAATACAACAGGTGTAGTAGACCTTACAGTGAAATGCTGAATACAACAGGTGTAGGTAGACCTCACAGTGAAAGGCTGAATACAACAGGTGTAGTAGACCTTACAGTGAAATGCTGAATACAACAGGTGTAGGTAGACCTCACAGTGAAATGCTGAATACAACAGGTGTAGGTAGACCTCACAGTGAAATGCTGAATACAACAGGTGTAGGTAGACCTCACAGTGAAATGCTGAATACAACAGGTGTAGTAGACCTCACAGTGAAATGCTGAAGACAACAGGTGTAGTAGACCTTTCAGTGAAATGCTGAATACAACAGGTGTAGGTAGACCTCACAGTGAAATGCTGAATACAACAGGTGTAGGTAGACCTCACAGTGAAATGCTTACTTACAAGCCCTTAATAACCAACAATGCAGTTTTAAGAAAATACCTTATTTTTTAAGTATGAGATAAGAATAACAAATAATTAAAGAGCAGCGGTAAATAACAATAACATAGATTTTAATTATATGAGATAAAGATTACAATTGAATAATGTAATTATAATATTGTTTTTTAATGTGGTTTCTTCTGTTGCTCTATTCCAGAGGTGAAGGGGGTACAGGAGTATGCAGGTATGTAGAGATACATAGGTCATCACAAAGTTACACTTTAAAAAGTTACTCATCAATGTATCTCCATTTATCTCTCCTCTCTCCACCCCCCTCTCTCAATCCCTCTTTCTTCTCCTCTCTGTCCTCCCTCTCTCAATCCCTCCATCTCTCTTCTCCTCTCTGTCCTCCCTCTCTCCACCCCCCTCTCTCAATCCCTCCATCTCTCTTCTCCTCGCTGTCCTCCCTCTCTCAATCCCTCCATCTCTCTTCTCCTCTCTGTCCTCCCTCTCTCCACCCCCCTCTCTCAATCCCTCCATCTCTCTTCTCCTCGCTGTCCTCCCTCTCTCAATCCCTCCATCTCTCTTCTCCTCTCTGTCCTCCCTCTCTCCACCCCCCTCTCTCAATCCCTCCATCTCTCTTCTCCTCGCTGTCCTCCCTCTCTCCACCCCCCTCTCTCAATCCCTCCATCTCTCTTCTCCTCTCTGTCCTCCCTCTCTCCACCCCCCTCTCTCAATCCCTCCATCTCTCTTCTCATCTCTGTCCACACCCCTCTCTCAATCCCTCCATCTCTCTTCTCATCTCTGTCCTCCCTCTCTCCACCCCCCTCTCTCAATCCCTCCATCTCTCTTCTCCTCTCTGTCCTCCCTCTCTCCAAATCCCTCCATCTCTCTTCTCATCTCTGTCCTCCCTCTCTCCACCCCCCTCTCTCAATCCCTCCATCTCCATAGACTTTTATTTTTTTTCTATTGTGTTATTGACTGTATGCTTGTTTATTCCATGTGTAACTCTGTGTTGTTGTTTGTGTCGCACTGCTTTGCTTTATCTTGGCCAGGTCGCAGTTGTAAATGAGAACTTGTTCTCAACTAGCTTACCTTGTTAAATAAAGGTGAAATAAAAAATAAATTAATAAAATCTCTTCTCCTATCTGTCCTCCCTCTCAATCCCTCCATCTTTTATCCCCTCTGTCCTCCCTCTCTCCACCCCTCTCTCAATCCCTCCACCTCTTCCCCTCCCTCCTTCAGTGGACGTGACTATGGACTCAAGCACCGCCCATCCCAGGCTCATCCTATCAGAAAACAGGAAAATGGTTAGTTATATGGGGAAATAAGGGGGGGGGGGGTACTCCTAAACCTTGATCAAACTGCCCTAACGATCAGGGTGTAGGAGTAACCTCATGATAATTCTAGTGACACACTCAAATAATGTTGTGAAAAGCACTGACCTGCTCTCTGTCTATAGGTCAAATGTGGGGACCGTCACCAGCCGGTACCTCATAACCCTGAGAGGTTTGACCGTGTCGTGTGTGTTCTGGGTCGAGAAGGATTCTCCTCGGGTCAACACTATTGGGAGGTAGGGTTATTAAACATGTTCTTAAACATTGTGTTGATCCTGGATCCTCATTTAGCCGTGTTGATCCTGGATCCTCATTTAGCCGTGTTGATCCTGGATCCTCATTTAGCCGTGTTGATCCTGGATCATCATTTAGCCGTGTTGATCCTGGATCATCATCTAGCCGTGTTGATCCTGGTTCATCATTAGGCGTGTTGATCCTGGATCATCATTTAGCTGTTGATCCTGGATCCTCATTTAGCCGTGTTGATCCTGGATCCTCATTTAGCCGTGTTGATCTTGGATCCTCATTTATCCGTGTTGATCCTGGATCCTCATTTAGCCGTGTTGATCCTGGATCATCACTTAGCCGTGTTAATCCTGGATCATCATTTAGCTGTTGATCCTGGATCCTCATTTATCCGTGTTGATCCTGGATCCTCATTTAGCCGTGTTGATCCTGGATCATCACTTAGCCGTGTTGATCCTGGATCATCACTTAGCCGTGTTAATCCTGGATCATCATTTAGCCGTGTTAATCCTGGATCCTCATTTAGCCGTGTTGATCCTGGATCCTCATTTAGCCGTGTTGATCCTGTATCATCATTTAGCCGTGTTGATCCTGGATCCTCATTTAGCCGTGTTGATCCTGGATCCTCATTTAGCCGTGTTGATCCTGGATCCTCATTTAGCTGTCGGTCCTGGATCCTCATTTAGCCGTGTTGATCTTGGATCCTCATTTATCCGTGTTGATCCTGGATCCTCATTTAGCCGTGTTGATCCTGGATCCTCATTTAGCCGTGTTGATCCTGGATCATCATTTAGCTGTGTTGATCCTGGATCTTAAATCTTTCTATTTTACCTTTTAGTTTGTCCATTTATGTCTATTTCTTGTTCCATTTTAGGATAGAATAGAATAGCGTAGGATTTTATTTGTAAAGCTTTTTAAAATAATTCTCCTAAATGTCAACTCGCCGATTCTGGAGAGTTTCGTAATAAATTAGTTTTATCAAGGTAATTTGCTTATAAATCAGCTTCTGTTAAGCCAATTCAATTCACAACAGTTTTGTCTGAGAGTCCCGCTTGCCAGCTCGCATTGAATGTGTCTCAGGAAGACTCTGCAGTATTGAGTTACATATTCACAGCCATTGAATTCATCTTGGAAGACTCTGGGGTATTGAGTTACATATTCACAGCCATTGAATTCATCTTGTGTCACGTTCCTGACCTATTTCTGTTAGTTTGTTGTATGTGTTAGTTGGTCAGGACGTGAGTTTGGGTGGGCATTCTATGTTGTCTGTTTCTATGTTGGTTTAAGGGTTGCCTGGTATGGCTCTCAATTAGAGGCAGGTGTTTGGCGTTCCTCTAATTGAGAGTCATATTTAGGTAGGTTGTTTCACAGTGTTCGTTGTGGGTGGTTGTCTCCTGTGTCTGTATGTATGTTCGTGCCACACGGGACTGTAGCGTTTGTTTGTAGTCGTGTACCTGTTCGTGCGTTCTTCACGTTATATGTAAGTTCGTGTCCAGGTCTGTTTTCATCGTTTATTTGTTTTGTAGTTTATTCAAGTATAGTTCGTTTTCTGTCTTCGTTGTTTTGTCGTGTCTTAAATAAATCATGTCATCATACCTCGCTGCACATTGGTCTTCAGATCCCTCTCTCCTCTCCTCGTCTGAGGAGGAGGAGGATTTAGAGTATCGTTACATCTTGGAAGACTCTGGGGTATTGAGTTACATATTCACAGCCATTGAATTCATCTTGGAAGACTCTGGGGTATTGGGTTACATATTCACAGCCATTGAATTCATCTTGGAAGACTCTGGGGTATTGAGTTACATATTCACAGCCATTGAATTCATCTTGGAAGACTCTGGGGTATTGGGTTACATATTCACAGCCATTGAATTCATCTTGGAAGACTCTGGGGTATTGAGTTACATATTCACAGCCATTGAATTCATCTTGGAAGACTCTGGGGTATTGAGTTACATATTCACAGCCATTGAATTCATCTTGGAAGACTCTGGGGTATTGAGTTACATATAAACAGCCATTGGCCCTACACTTTCATTCTCTGGTCAGACTGTCAGTTTGTGGTGGAAGGACACGTCACAGCCTCACAAGCAGCATAGCGCTGGAAAGCTAAGAAAGTCATTCTATGACAAACAGAAATGGTTTGATATCAAGTTTAATAAAACAAAATCTTTTACATTATTTGTAGATGTGAAACAAAACCACTTTGTGTTTGTCACAGACGGACAAGATTAATATGAGTTAAAAGGCCAGTTCCTAATGAGTTCAGGAAGCCAGGCTAGAGCCCTGTCCTGTACGAGTTCAGGAAGCCAGGCTAGAGCCCTGTCCTGTACGAGTTCAGGAAGCCAGGCTAGAGCCCTGTCCTGTTCAGGAAGCCATGCTAGAGCCCTGTCCTGTTCAGGAAGCCAGGCTAGAGCCCTGTCCTGTTCAGGAAGCCAGGCTAGAGCCCTGTCCTGTACGAGTTCAGGAAGCCAGGCTAAAGCCCTGTCCTGTTCAGGAAGCCAGGCTAGAGCCCTGTCCTGTACGAGTTCAGGAAGCCACGCTAGAGCCCTGTCCTGTACGAGTTCAGGAAGCCACGCTAGAGCCCTGTCCTGTACGAGTTCAGGAAGCCACGCTAGAGC
>NC_092116.1:30179686-30377186 GCF_045679555.1 Salvelinus alpinus
GAATCAGATGACTCGGAAGATTGTGGGAGCTGTTTTGTTAGGCTTCAGTGCGGCTTTTGACATTATCGATCATAGCTTGCTGCTGGAAAAACGTATGTGTTATGGCTTTACACCCCCTGCTATAATGTGGATAAAGAGTTACCTGTCTAACAGAACACAGAGGGGGTTCTTTAATGGAAGCCTCTACAACATAATCCAGGTAGAATCAGGAATTCCCCAGGGAAGCTGTCTAGGCCCCTTACTTTTTTTTCAATCTTTACTAATGACATACCACTGGCTTTGAGTAAAGATAGTCTGTCTATGTATGTGGATGACTCAACACTATACACGTCAGCTACTACAGCGAGTAAAATCACTGCAACACTTAACAAAGAGTTGCAGTTAGTTTAAAAATGGGTGGCAAGGAATAAGTTAGTTCTAAATATTTCTAAAAATAAAAGCATTTTATTTGGGACAAATCATTCACTAAACCTCAACTAAATCTTGTAATAAATAATGTGGAAATTGAGCAAGTTGAGGTGACTAAACTGCTTGGAGTAACCCTGGATTGTAAACTGACATGGTCGAAACATGTTGATACAACAGTAGCTAAGATGGGGAGAAGTTTGTCTATAATAAAGCGTTGCTCTACCTTCTTAACAACACTATCAACAAGGCAGGTCCTACAGGCCTTAGTTTTGTCACACCTGGACTACTGTTCAGTAGCGTGGTCAGATGCCACAAAGAAAGACCTCGGAATATTACAATTGGCTCAGAACAGGGCAGCATGGTTGGCTCAGAACAGGGCAGCACGGCTGGCCCTTGGATGTACACAGAGAGCTAACATTAATGACATGCATGTCAATCTCTTATAGCTCAAAGTGGAGGAGAGATTGACTTCATCACTACTTGATTTTGTGAAAGGTATTGGCATGCTGAATGCACTGAGCTGTCTATTTAAACTACTAGCACACAGCTCAGACACCCATGCATACCACACAAGACATGTCACCAGAGGTCTCTGCACAGTCCCCAAGTCCAGAACAGACGATGGAAGGTGCACAGTACTACATAGAGCCATGACTACATGGAACTCTATTCCACATCAGGTAACTGATGCAGCAGTAGAATCAGATTTGAAAAAACAGATAAAAATACACCTTATGGAACAGCAGGGACTGTGAAGCGACACAAACACAGATACAAACACACACATAACAAACACACATAACATACACACTATACACACACAGGCACAGACACACATTCAGTGCCTTGCAAAAGTATTCATCCCCCTTGGCGTTTTCCTATTTTGTTGCATGACAACCTGTAATTTGGATGGATTTTTATTTGAATTTCATGTAATGGACAAACACAAAATAGTCCAAATTGGTGAAGTGAAATGAAAAAAATAACTTGTTTCAATAAATATAAAAAAAATTAAACGGAAAAATGGTACGTGCATATGTATTCACTCCCTTTGCTATGAAGCCCCTAAATAAAATCTGGTACAACCAATTACCTTCAGAAGTCACATAATTAGTTAAATAAAGTCCACCTGTGTGCAATCTAAGTGTCACATGATCTGTCACATGATCTCAGTATATATACGTGTTCTGAAAGGACCCAGAGTCTGAAACACCACTAAGTAAGGGGCACCACCAAGCAAGCGGCACCATGAAGACCAAGGAGCTCTCCAAACAGGTCAGGGATAAAGTTGTCGAGAAGTACATATCAGGGTTGGGTTATAAAAAAATATCAGAAACATTGAACATCCCACGGAGCACCATTAAATCCATTATTAAAACATGGAAATATTATGGCACCACAACAAACCTGCCAAGAGAGGGCCGCCCACCAGAACTCACTGACCAGGCAAGGAGGGCATTAATCAGAGAGGCAACAAAGAGACTAAAGATAACCCTGAAGGAGCTGCAAAGCTCCACTGCGGAGATTGGAGTATCTGTCCATAGGACCACTTTAAGCCGTACACTCCACAGAGCTGGGCTTTACGGAAGAGTGGCCAGAAAAAAAGCCATTGCTTAAAGAAAAAAATAAGCAAACATGTTTGGTGTTCGCCAGAAGGCATGTGGGAGACTCCCCAAACATATGGAAGAAGGCATTCTGGTCAGATTAAACTAAAATTGAGCTCTTTGGCCATCAAGGAAAACGCTATGTCTGGCGCAAACCCAACACCTCTCATCACCCAGAGAATACCATCCCCAGAGTGAAGCATGGTGGTGGCAGCATCATGCTGTGGGGATGTTTTTCATCGGCAGGGACTGGGAAACTGGTCAGAACTGAAGGAATGATGGATGGTGCTAAATACAGGGAAATTATTGAGGAAAACCTGTTTCAGTCTTCAGAGATTTGAGACTGGGACGGAGGTTCACCTTCCAGCAGGACAATGATCCTAAGCATACTGCTAAAGCAGGGGGGGGTGAATAGTTATGCATGCTCAAGTTTAGTTTTTTTGTCAACGCCGGCAGCGTTTGGGGCGTCAGTGTAGCCTAGTGGTTAGAGCGTTGGACTAGTAACCGAAAGGTTGCAAGATCAAACCCCTGAGCTGACAAGGTACAAATATATCGTTCTGCCCCTGAACAAGGCAGTTAAACCCACTGTTCCTAGACCGTCATTGAAAATAAGAATTTGTTCACAACTTACTTGCCTAGTTAAATAAAGGTAAAATAAAAAAATATGCCGCGTTTATGTCCTAGTGGGAACTAGGAAACTGACATTTCCCATTTGCTAACTGGACGTGTATAACTACAGCCAGTTAGCAAGTCTGACATTTCCTAGTTTCCACCTAGGACGTGAATGCAGCCTAATGCCAATGGAAAGTGAGGAGAATTCTACTATAGTTCACGTTATTGAACACTAGATGTCAGGCTCCCCCACCACAGATAAGAAGTTGTTGGCCATCTAGACACTAAACATACAAATAGATGTATTTTTTTCTATACAGATCAGACCAATCAGTCACTATAGAAGATAGAGTTTACCATTAGCATAACAGTCAATGTGTGCATGTCGCAATATACACACCTACATGTGTGTGTGTGTGTGTGTGTGTGTGTGTGTGTGTGTGTGTGTGTGTGTGTGTGTGTGTGTGTGTGTGTGTGTGTGTGTGTGTGTGTGTGTGTGTGTGTGTGTGTGTGTGTGTGTGTGTGTGTGTGTGTGTGTGTGTGTGTGTGTGTGTGTGTGTGTGTGTGTGTGTGTGTGTGTGTGTGTGTGTGTGTGTGCGTGTGCCCTCCACTGATTTAGAAAGAAAAGGAACCAATAATCCCTCTCTTGTTCTGTATATGAATAGAGTATGTTTGAACAGTTTCACAACTAAACACGCCTTCACTCTAACACCACCACAAACTCTCACCATATATTATCGTTATCAATAGATCTTCTTTCCTACTTACATGTGAAATGAGACAAACGTAAGCATTTCGCTACACCCACAATAACATCTGCTAAATATGTGTATGTGATGTGATCAATTTGATTTCAAATCAAATCAAATCAAATTTTATTAGTCACATACACATGGTTAGCAGATGTTAATGCGAGTGTAGCGAAATGCTTGTGCTTCTAGTTCCGACAATGCAGTAATAACCAACAGTAATCTAACCTAACAATTCCACAACTACTACCTTACACACACACACAAGTGTAAAGGGATAAAGAATATGTACATAAAGATATATGAATGAGTGGTGGTACAGAACGGCATGGCAGATGCAGTAGATGGTATAGAGTGCGGTATATACATATGAGATGAGTACTGTAGGGTATGTAAACATAAAGTGGCATAGTTTAAAGTGGCTAGTGGTACATGTATTACATAAAGATGGCAAGATGCAGTAGATGATATAGAGTACAGTATATACATATGAGATGGGTAATGTAGGGTATGTAAACATTGTATTAAGTGGCATTGTTTAAAGTGGCTAGTGGTACATTTTTACATAATTTCCATCAATTCCCATTTTTAAAGTGGCTGGAGTTGAGTCAGTATGTTGGCAGCGGCCGCTAAATGTTAGTGGTGGCTGTTTAACAGTCTGATGGCCTTGAGATAGAAGCTGTTTTTCAGTCTCTCGGTCCCTGCTTTGATGCACCTGTACTGACCTCGCCTTCTGGATGATAGCGGGGTGAACAGGCAGTGGCTTGGGTGGTTGTTGTCCTTGATGATCTTTATGGCCTTCCTGTGACATCGGGTGGTGTAGGTGTCCTGGAGGGCAGGTAGTTTGCCCCTGGTGATGCGTTCTGCAGACCTCACTACCCTCTGGAGAGCCTTACGGTTGTGGGCGGAGCAGTTGCCGTACCAGGCGGTGATACAGCCCGACAGGATGCTCTCGATTGTGCATCTGTAGAAGTTTGTGAGTGCTTTTGGTGACAAGCCGAATTTCTTCAGCCTCCTGAGGTTGAAGAGGCGCTGCTGCGCCTTCTTCACAACGCTGTCTGTGTGGGTGGACCAATTCAGTTTGTCCGTGATGTGTACACCGAGGAACTTAAAACTTTCCACCTTCTCCACTACTGACCCGTCGATGTGGATAGGGGGGTGCTCCCTCTGCTGTTTCCTGAAGTCCACAATCATCTCCTTTGTTTTGTTGACGTTGAGTGTTGATTTGACATGATATAGGTGTCTAACAATTTCTGTTCTGTATGGGGAGTCTCTCTCCCTCCCTCCCTGGTTTCTGAACGGTATTTCTGTCTGATCCTACAGCCTGTCTGGACACGTTCTGAATAACAGTTAAAGCAGGGAGGGACACAGACAAGGTGAACAATAAACCTATCGGGCAGAAATGTGCAGTACTGATACCAGACCACTAGAGGGGGTGCTAGACTCTTATAAAGAGATAATGGATGCAGGTGGCTTCCAAGTGATGGATGAAAAGCCAGGCACTTTTATTTAACCTTTATTTAACTAGGCAAGACAGTTAAGAACAAATTCTTATTTTACAATAACGGCCTACCCCGGCCAAACCCCTAACTCTTCTCCGCTTCCCTATGGGACTCACAATCACGGCCGGTTGTGATACAGCCCGGAATCGTGTCTATAGTGACGCCCCTAGCACTGAGATGCAGTGCCTCAGACCATTGAGCCACTCCGCAGCCTTAGATGGAGGTCTGCCTGTGCTGGAGGTCCTGCCCCTTTGCAGCTCCCACGTGCCAAGTGTTCTTTCGGGTGGTGGTATAGTTTATTAAAATATATATATACCGTTTTTGTCGTTTTTCTGAACCCACTGCCCCCTCAAGTCGTCGGGATGTCGTTAAATTTGCCACCCACTTCCCTGTCCATTGGTCTGCCCGGTACAGAGCTCCCACACGCCCGGTTGTGCCTTTTTCCACAGTCTGCCCCCTGTCTGGAGAATGCGCGCGCCCGGTTTGGTGATATTATTCGAGACGCCGAAACAATAAGTTATGAGCGCTTGTTGGACAGAGCGCTGGAGAAACCACGGCCCAGTAGATGGAGCTAGGCATGTTGCTCTTGCACTCGTAGTGCTCTCACTACGGGGGGGGGGGACGAGGACAAATCATGACGTCAGTGATCTTCAGGTCGAAAAGTCGGAGCTCTAGAAAGATGCCCGAGTTGGATGACCGTTCAAAACGATTTTTCCCAGTCGGAGCCAATTTGTTTTCTTAGTTCTCAGTTGTCTTGAACACATTGAAGTCGGGAAGTCGGAGATTTCCGAGTTCCCGGGTGTTTTTGCATGGGACACATTATGGTCATGGTTCCCCTGCTCAGACGTCGAATGTATCAACCAATGGTTGCGTGGGACGTCATTAATTGTGTCATCGACTGACAGACTGCTATAACATATGATGTGGTTAGCTGATACCTAAAATACCTATCCAGGCGTTGTGAGATCTGGCAGGCGTCAGCAATGCAACCATTATTACACAGAGATAGACCTCTCATTTTACAATGGGTCCATGATGGTTCTGTATAGTTATAATGATCACGGGAGGTTGGTGACACCTTAATTGGGGAGGACAGTCTCGTGGTAACAGCTGGAGCGGAATGGTATCAAATACATCAAACGTTCGGTTTCCATGGTGTTTGATGTCATGCCATTTGCTCCGTTCCAGCCATTATTATGAGCCGTCCTCCCCTCAGCAGCCCCCACTGATGATACTATATTTGATATTGCAGTGAATTTGGTCTATGACTCAATAAGTACAATTCTGTATCTTTCAGTAGCAAACAGAGAAACATCAACGAGTTCCAGCCGGTTGTCAATAGAACATACGTATCCTTGGAAACGTGGCTGAGGATAGAAACCGCCTGGCGCTGAGTTTGGCCATGTTTATCTGACTTCTTTGGTTATCTTCTGTCCAGAACACTATTTATTTTGCTCAACTAGAGCTTGAAATCCGTTGAAAAGGTTGGTTTGACTGACATGAAAATTACACCAAAGGGGAAAGGTATTAAACTTTACTCTACTCTACTGAATTAAACTGTACTGTATTAAACTGTACTGTACTCCATTGTACTGTCCTGTACTCTCCTGTATTAAAATGTAAAGTACAATACTTTATTAAACTGTACTCTACTGAATTAAACTGTACTCTACTTTATTAAACTGTACTCTACTGTATTAAACTGTACTCTACTTTATTAAACTGTACTCTACTGAATTAAACTGTACTCTACTCTATTAAACTGTACTCTACTCTACTCTATTAAACTGTACTCTACTCTATTAAACTGTACTCTACTCTCCTGTATTAAACTGTACTCTCCTCTATTAAACTGTACTCTACTCTATTAAACTGTACTCTACTCTATTAAACTGTACTCTACTGTATTAAACTGTACTCTACTCTCCTGTATTAAACTGTACTCTACTGAATTAAACTGTACTCTACTGAATTAAACTGTACTCTACTCTATTAAACTGTACTATACTCTACTGAATTAAACTGTACAGTACAAGACACAGAGGATGGTCATCTTTCTACACATCTCTTTATTTGTAATGCTGGTTGCCATGGTTAACAAAAAGACAGGACGTTGAAATGCTACCTGAAAAAAAAACACACACACAGCATCACAGCCAGCGTGTTGTGTATCTGCGTCTGTATGTGATGTTTGTGTGCGAAGTAAGTCACGCATCGTCTCTTACAAACAGGTTTGAATAGAGAGGAGAGACTTTTGTACAGTCTCATTTGGAAACTTTGCTCATTCACAAGACTTCAGACATTATTGTCAATTGAACCTTGTCCTCCCACTAAGCATTTACCAATGCCTTTTGGACGTCTTGTCTTTCGGTGTTGTCCAAACTGGCCTTGATTTCAACATCCAAGAAACGTTTGTTTGTTTATTTCAGATTTGGTCCGGTCCGGACCAGCCTTGATTTCAACATCCACAGACATCTGGTCTGGACCGGTCTATATTTGGCCCAAACATAGACATCTATAATTGGTTCAGATTTGGTCCGGTCCAGACATTAAAGTAAAGTGTACTGTATTGTACCCTACTTTACTCTAATATACTCTACTGTACTTCATTTTACTGAATTAAACTGTACTCTACTATACTCTATTGAATACAACTCTACTGTACTCTACTGAATTAAACTGTACTGTACTGAATTAAACTGTACTGTACTGAATTAAACTGTACTGTATTAAACTGTACTCTACTATACTCTATTGAATACAACTCTACTGTACTCTACTGAATTAAACTGTACTGTACTGAATTAAACTGTACTCTACTATACTCTATTGAATACAACTCTACTGTACTCTACTGAATTAAACTGTACTGTACTGAATTAAACTGTACAGTACTGAATTAAACTGTACAGTACTGAATTAAACTGTACTCTACTGAATTAAACTGTACAGCACAAGACTGAATTTAACAGTACTGTACTGAATTAAACTGTACTGTACTGAATTAAACTGTACAGTACAATACTGTATTAAACTGTACTGAATTAAACTGTACAGTACTGAATTAAACTGTACAGTACTGAATTAAACTGTACAGTACTGAATTAAAGTGTACTCTACTGAATTAAACTGTACTCTACTGAATTAAACTGCACTGTATTAAACTGTACTCTATTAAACTGCACTGTACTGAATTAAACTGTACTGTATTAAACTGTACTGTATTAAACTGTACTCTACTGAATTAAACTGTACTCTACTGAATTAAACTGTACTCTACTGAATTAAACTGTACTGTATTAAACTGTACTCTACTGAATTAAACTGTACTCTACTGAATTAAACTCTACTGTATTAAACTGTACTCTACTGAATTAAACTGTACTCTACTGAATTAAACTGTACTCTACTGAATTAAACTGTACTCTACTGAATTAAACTGTACAGTACAATACTGAATTAAACTGTACTGTACTGTATTAAACTGTACTGTACTGTATTAAACTGTACTCTACCTTATTAAACTGTACTGTACTGTATTAAACTGTACTGTACTGTATTAAACTGTACTGTACTGTATTAAACTGTACTGTACTGTATTAAACTGTACTGTACTGTATTAAACTGTACTATACTGTATTAAACTGTACTGTACTGTATTAAACTGTACTGTACTGTATTAAACTGTACTGTACTGTATTAAACTGTACTGTATTAAACTGTACTGTACTGTATTAAACTGTACTGTACTGTATTAAACTGTACTGTACTGTATTAAACTGTACTATACTGTATTAAACTGTACTGTACTGTATTAAACTGTACTGTACTGTATTAAACTGTACTATACTGTATTAAACTGTACTGTACTGTATTAAACTGTACTGTATTAAACTGTACTCTACCTTATTAAACTGTACAATATTAAACTATACTGTACAGTATTAAACTGTACTGTACTGTATTAAACTTTACTCTACTCTACTGAATTAAACTGTACTGTATTAAACTGTACTCTACCTTATTAAACTACTCTACTCTATTGAATTAAACTTTACTCTACTCTACTAAATTAAACTGTACTGTATTAAACTGTACTGTACTCCATTGTACTGTCCGGTACTCTACTGAATTAAACTGTACAGTACAATACTCAATTAAACGGTACTGTACTGTATTAAACTGTACTGTACTGTATTAAACTCTACTCTACCTTATTAAACTGTACTGTACTGAATTAAACTGTACTATACTGTATTAAACTGTACTGTACTGTATTAAACTGTACTGTACTGTATTAAACTGTACTGTACTGTATTAAACTGTACTGTACTGTATTAAACTGTACTGTACTGAATTAAACTGTACTGTACTGTATTAAACTGTACTGTACTGTATTAAACTGTACTGTACTGTATTAAACTGTACTGTACTGTATTAAACTGTACTATACTGTATTAAACTGTACTGTACTGTATTAAACTGTACTATACTGTATTAAACTGTACTGTACTGTATTAAACTGTACTGTATTAAACTGTACTCTACTGTATTAAACTGTACTGTATTAAACTGTACTCTACCTTATTAAACTGTACTCTACTGTATTAAACTGTACTCTACTGTATTAAACTGTACTCTACTGTATTAAACTGTACTGTACTGTATTAAACTGTACAATATTAAACTGTACTGTACAGTATTAAACTGTACTGTACTGTATTAAACTTTACTGTATTAAACTGTACTCTACCTTATTAAACTACTCTACTCTATTGAATTAAACTGTACTGTATTAAACTGTACTCTACCTTATTAAACTACTCTACTCTATTGAATTAAACTTTACTCTACTCTACTAAATTAAACTGTACTGTATTAAACTGTACTGTACTCCATTGTACTGTCCTGTACTCTACTGTATTAAACTGTACAGTACAATACTGTATTAAACTGTACTCTACTGTATTAAACTGTACTCTACTCTACTGAATTAAACAGTAAAGTACTCTACTGTATTAAACTGTACTCTACTGAATTAAACTGTACTCTACTGAATTAAACAGTACAGTACTCTACTGAATTAAACTGTACTCTACTCTACTGAATTAAACTGTACAGTACAATACTGTATTAAACTGTACAGTACAATACTGTTTTAAACTGTACAGTACAATACTGTATTAACGGTACTCTACTGAATTAAACTGTACTCTACTCTACTGAATTAAACTGTACAGTACAATACTGTATTAAACTGTACAGTACAATACTGTATTAAACGGTACTCTACTGAATTAAACTGTACTCTACTCTACTGAATTAAACTGTACTCTACCTTATTAAACTACTCTACTCTACTAAATTAAACTGTACTGTACTCCATTGTACTGTCCGGTACTCTACTGTATTAAACTGTACTGTACTCCATTGTACTGTCCGGTACTCTACTGTATTAAACTGTACTCTACTGAATTAAACTGTACTCTACTGAATTAAACTGTACTCTACTGAATTAAACTGTACTCTACTCTACTGAATTAAACTGTACAGTACAAGACACAGAGGATGGTCATCTTTCTACACATCTCTTTATTTGTAATGCTGGTTGCCATGGTTAACAAAAAGACAGGACGTTGAAATGCTACCTGAAAAAAAAACACACACACAGCATCACAGCCAGCGTGTTGTGTATCTGCGTCTGTATGTGATGTTTGTGTGCGAAGTAAGTCACGCATCGTCTCTTACAAACAGGTTTGAATAGAGAGGAGAGACTTTTGTACAGTCTCATTTGGAAACTTTGCTCATTCACAAGACTTCAGACATTATTGTCAATTGAACCTTGTCCTCCCACTAAGCATTTACCAATGCCTTTTGGACGTCTTGTCTTTCGGTGTTGTCCAAACTGGCCTTGATTTCAACATCCAAGAAACGTTTGTTTGTTTATTTCAGATTTGGTCCGGTCCGGACCAGCCTTGATTTCAACATCCACAGACATCTGGTCTGGACCGGTCTATATTTGGCCCAAACATAGACATCTATAATTGGTTCAGATTTGGTCCGGTCCAGACATTAAAGTAAAGTGTACTGTATTGTACCCTACTTTACTCTAATATACTCTACTGTACTTCATTTTACTGAATTAAACTGTACTCTACTATACTCTATTGAATACAACTCTACTGTACTCTACTGAATTAAACTGTACTGTACTGAATTAAACTGTACTGTACTGAATTAAACTGTACTGTATTAAACTGTACTCTACTATACTCTATTGAATACAACTCTACTGTACTCTACTGAATTAAACTGTACTGTACTGAATTAAACTGTACTCTACTATACTCTATTGAATACAACTCTACTGTACTCTACTGAATTAAACTGTACTGTACTGAATTAAACTGTACAGTACTGAATTAAACTGTACTGTACTGAATTAAACTGTACTCTACTGAATTAAACTGTACAGCACAAGACTGAATTTAACAGTACTGTACTGAATTAAACTGTACTGTACTGAATTAAACTGTACAGTACAATACTGTATTAAACTGTACTGAATTAAACTGTACAGTACTGAATTAAACTGTACAGTACTGAATTAAACTGTACAGTACTGAATTAAAGTGTACTCTACTGAATTAAACTGTACTCTACTGAATTAAACTGCACTGTATTAAACTGTACTCTATTAAACTGCACTGTACTGAATTAAACTGTACTGTATTAAACTGTACTGTATTAAACTGTACTCTACTGAATTAAACTGTACTCTACTGAATTAAACTGTACTCTACTGAATTAAACTGTACTGTATTAAACTGTACTCTACTGAATTAAACTGTACTCTACTGAATTAAACTCTACTGTATTAAACTGTACTCTACTGAATTAAACTGTACTCTACTGAATTAAACTGTACTCTACTGAATTAAACTGTACTCTACTGAATTAAACTGTACAGTACAATACTGAATTAAACTGTACTGTACTGTATTAAACTGTACTGTACTGTATTAAACTGTACTCTACCTTATTAAACTGTACTGTACTGTATTAAACTGTACTGTACTGTATTAAACTGTACTGTACTGTATTAAACTGTACTGTACTGTATTAAACTGTACTGTACTGTATTAAACTGTACTATACTGTATTAAACTGTACTGTACTGTATTAAACTGTACTGTACTGTATTAAACTGTACTGTACTGTATTAAACTGTACTGTACTGTATTAAACTGTACTGTATTAAACTGTACTGTACTGTATTAAACTGTACTGTACTGTATTAAACTGTACTGTACTGTATTAAACTGTACTATACTGTATTAAACTGTACTGTACTGTATTAAACTGTACTGTACTGTATTAAACTGTACTATACTGTATTAAACTGTACTGTACTGTATTAAACTGTACTGTATTAAACTGTACTCTACCTTATTAAACTGTACAATATTAAACTATACTGTACAGTATTAAACTGTACTGTACTGTATTAAACTTTACTCTACTCTACTGAATTAAACTGTACTGTATTAAACTGTACTCTACCTTATTAAACTACTCTACTCTATTGAATTAAACTTTACTCTACTCTACTAAATTAAACTGTACTGTATTAAACTGTACTGTACTCCATTGTACTGTCCGGTACTCTACTGAATTAAACTGTACAGTACAATACTCAATTAAACGGTACTGTACTGTATTAAACTGTACTGTACTGTATTAAACTCTACTCTACCTTATTAAACTGTACTGTACTGTATTAAACTGTACTATACTGTATTAAACTGTACTGTACTGTATTAAACTGTACTGTACTGTATTAAACTGTACTGTACTGTATTAAACTGTACTGTACTGAATTAAACTGTACTGTACTGTATTAAACTGTACTGTACTGTATTAAACTGTACTGTACTGTATTAAACTGTACTATACTGTATTAAACTGTACTGTACTGTATTAAACTGTACTATACTGTATTAAACTGTACTGTACTGTATTAAACTGTACTGTATTAAACTGTACTCTACTGTATTAAACTGTACTGTATTAAACTGTACTCTACCTTATTAAACTGTACTCTACTGTATTAAACTGTACTCTACTGTATTAAACTGTACTCTACTGTATTAAACTGTACTGTACTGTATTAAACTGTACTGTACTGTATTAAACTGTACAATATTAAACTGTACTGTACAGTATTAAACTGTACTGTACTGTATTAAACTTTACTGTATTAAACTGTACTCTACCTTATTAAACTACTCTACTCTATTGAATTAAACTGTACTGTATTAAACTGTACTCTACCTTATTAAACTACTCTACTCTATTGAATTAAACTTTACTCTACTCTACTAAATTAAACTGTACTGTATTAAACTGTACTGTACTCCATTGTACTGTCCTGTACTCTACTGTATTAAACTGTACAGTACAATACTGTATTAAACTGTACTCTACTGTATTAAACTGTACTCTACTCTACTGAATTAAACAGTAAAGTACTCTACTGTATTAAACTGTACTCTACTGAATTAAACTGTACTCTACTGAATTAAACAGTACAGTACTCTACTGAATTAAACTGTACTCTACTCTACTGAATTAAACTGTACAGTACAATACTGTATTAAACTGTACAGTACAATACTGTTTTAAACTGTACAGTACAATACTGTATTAACGGTACTCTACTGAATTAAACTGTACTCTACTCTACTGAATTAAACTGTACAGTACAATACTGTATTAAACTGTACAGTACAATACTGTATTAAACGGTACTCTACTGAATTAAACTGTACTCTACTCTACTGAATTAAACTGTACTCTACCTTATTAAACTACTCTACTCTACTAAATTAAACTGTACTGTACTCCATTGTACTGTCCGGTACTCTACTGTATTAAACTGTACTGTACTCCATTGTACTGTCCGGTACTCTACTGTATTAAACTGTACTCTACTGAATTAAACTGTACTCTACTGAATTAAACAGTACAGTACTCTACTGAATTAAACTGTACTCTACTCTACTGAATTAAACAGTACAGTACAATACTGTTTTAAACTGTACAGTACAATACTGTATTAAACTGTACTGTACTTATTAAACTGTACTCTACTGTATTAAACTGTACTCTACTGTATTAAACTGTACTCTACTGAATTAAACTGTACTCTACTGTATTAAACTGTACTGTACTGTATTAAACTGTACTCTACTATACTCTATTGAATACAACTCTACTGTACTCTACTGAATTAAACTGTACTGTACTGAATTAAACTGTACTCTACTATACTCTATTGAATACAACTCTACTGTACTCTACTGAATTAAACTGTACTCTACTGAATTAAACTGTACAGCACAAGACTGAATTTAACAGTACTGTACTGAATTAAACTGTACTGTACTGAATTAAACTGTACAGTACAATACTGTATTAAACTGTACTGAATTAAACTGTACAGTACTGAATTAAACTGTACAGTACTGAATTAAACTGTACAGTACTGAATTAAAGTGTACTCTACTGAATTAAACTGTACTCTACTGAATTAAACTGCACTGTATTAAACTGTACTCTATTAAACTGCACTGTACTGAATTAAACGGTACTGTATTAAACTGTACTGTATTAAACTGTACTCTACTGAATTAAACTGTACTCTACTGAATTAAACTGTACTCTACTGAATTAAACTGTACTGTATTAAACTGTACTCTACTGAATTAAACTGTACTCTACTGAATTAAACTCTACTGTATTAAACTGTACTCTACTGAATTAAACTGTACTCTACTGAATTAAACTGTACAGTACAATACTGAATTAAACTGTACTGTACTGTATTAAACTGTACTGTACTGTATTAAACTGTACTCTACCTTATTAAACTGTACTGTACTGTATTAAACTGTACTGTACTGTATTAAACTGTACTGTACTGTATTAAACTGTACTGTACTGTATTAAACTGTACTATACTGTATTAAACTGTACTGTACTGTATTAAACTGTACTGTACTGTATTAAACTGTACTGTACTGTATTAAACTGTACTGTACTGTATTAAACTGTACTGTATTAAACTGTACTGTACTGTATTAAACTGTACTGTACTGTATTAAACTGTACTGTACTGAATTAAACTGTACTGTACTGTATTAAACTGTACTGTACTGTATTAAACTGTACTGTACTGTATTAAACTGTACTGTACTGTATTAAACTGTACTGTACTGTATTAAACTGTACTGTACTGTATTAAACTGTACTATACTGTATTAAACTGTACTGTACTGTATTAAACTGTACTGTATTAAACTGTACTCTACCTTATTAAACTGTACTCTACTGTATTAAACTGTACTCTACTGTATTAAACTGTACTCTACTGTATTAAACTGTACTCTACTGTATTAAACTGTACAATATTAAACTATACTGTACAGTATTAAACTGTACTGTACTGTATTAAACTTTACTCTACTCTACTGAATTAAACTGTACTGTATTAAACTGTACTCTACCTTATTAAACTACTCTACTCTATTGAATTAAACTTTACTCTACTCTACTAAATTAAACTGTACTGTATTAAACTGTACTGTACTCCATTGTACTGTCCGGTACTCTACTGAATTAAACTGTACAGTACAATACTCAATTAAACGGTACTGTACTGTATTAAACTGTACTGTACTGTATTAAACTCTACTCTACCTTATTAAACTGTACTGTACTGTATTAAACTGTACTATACTGTATTAAACTGTACTGTACTGTATTAAACTGTACTGTACTGTATTAAACTGTACTGTACTGTATTAAACTGTACTGTACTGTATTAAACTGTACTGTACTGAATTAAACTGTACTGTACTGTATTAAACTGTACTGTACTGTATTAAACTGTACTGTACTGTATTAAACTGTACTGTACTGTATTAAACTGTACTATACTGTATTAAACTGTACTGTACTGTATTAAACTGTACTATACTGTATTAAACTGTACTGTACTGTATTAAACTGTACTGTATTAAACTGTACTCTACTGTATTAAACTGTACTGTATTAAACTGTACTCTACCTTATTAAACTGTACTCTACTGTATTAAACTGTACTCTACTGTATTCAACTGTACTCTACTGTATTAAACTGTACTGTACTGTATTAAACTGTACAATATTAAACTGTACTGTACAGTATTAAACTGTACTGTACTGTATTAAACTTTACTGTATTAAACTGTACTCTACCTTATTAAACTACTCTACTCTATTGAATTAAACTGTACTGTATTAAACTGTACTCTACCTTATTAAACTACTCTACTCTATTGAATTAAACTTTACTCTACTCTACTAAATTAAACTGTACTGTATTAAACTGTACTGTACTCCATTGTACTGTCCTGTACTCTACTGTATTAAACTGTACAGTACAATACTGTATTAAACTGTACTCTACTGTATTAAACTGTACTCTACTCTACTGAATTAAACAGTAAAGTACTCTACTGTATTAAACTGTACTCTACTGAATTAAACTGTACTCTACTGAATTAAACAGTACAGTACTCTACTGAATTAAACTGTACTCTACTCTACTGAATTAAACTGTACAGTACAATACTGTATTAAACTGTACAGTACAATACTGTTTTAAACTGTACAGTACAATACTGTATTAACGGTACTCTACTGAATTAAACTGTACTCTACTCTACTGAATTAAACTGTACAGTACAATACTGTATTAAACTGTACAGTACAATACTGTATTAAACGGTACTCTACTGAATTAAACTGTACTCTACTCTACTGAATTAAACTGTACTCTACCTTATTAAACTACTCTACTCTACTAAATTAAACTGTACTGTACTCCATTGTACTGTCCGGTACTCTACTGTATTAAACTGTACTGTACTCCATTGTACTGTCCGGTACTCTACTGTATTAAACTGTACTCTACTGAATTAAACTGTACTCTACTGAATTAAACAGTACAGTACTCTACTGAATTAAACTGTACTCTACTCTACTGAATTAAACAGTACAGTACAATACTGTTTTAAACTGTACAGTACAATACTGTATTAAACTGTACTGTACTTATTAAACTGTACTCTACTGTATTAAACTGTACTCTACTGTATTAAACTGTACTCTACTGAATTAAACTGTACTCTACTGTATTAAACTGTACTGTACTGTATTAAACTGTACTCTACTATACTGAATTAAACAGTAAAGTACTCTACTGTATTAAACTGTACTCTACTGAATTAAACTGTACTCTACTGAATTAAACAGTACAGTACTCTACTGAATTAAACTGTACTCTACTCTACTGAATTAAACTGTACAGTACAATACTGTATTAAACTGTACAGTACAATACTGTTTTAAACTGTACAGTACAATACTGTATTAACGGTACTCTACTGAATTAAACTGTACTCTACTCTACTGAATTAAACTGTACAGTACAATACTGTATTAAACTGTACAGTACAATACTGTATTAAACGGTACTCTACTGAATTAAACTGTACTCTACTCTACTGAATTAAACTGTACTCTACCTTATTAAACTACTCTACTCTACTAAATTAAACTGTACTGTACTCGTACTCTACTGTATTAAACTGTACTCTACTCTACTGAATTAAACTGTACTCTACTGAATTAAACAGTACAGTACTCTACTGAATTAAACTGTACTCTACTCTACTGAATTAAACTGTACTCTACTGTATTAAACTGTACAGTATTAAACTGTACTGTACAGTATTAAACTGTACTGTACTGTATTAAACTTTACTCTACTCTACTGAATTAAACTGTACTGTATTAAACTGTACTCTACCTTATTAAACTACTCTACTCTATTGAATTAAACTTTACTCTACTCTACTAAATTAAACTGTACTGTATTAAACTGTACTGTACTCCATTGTACTGTCCGGTACTCTACTGTACAGTACAATACTGTATTAAACTGTACTCTACTGTATTAAACTGTACTCTACTCTACTGAATTAAACAGTACAGTACTCTACTGTATTAAACTGTACTCTACTCTACTGAATTAAACTGTACTCTACTGAATTAAACAGTACAGTACTCTACTGAATTAAACTGTACTCTACTCTACTGAATTAAACTGTACAGTACAATACTGTATTAAACTGTACAGTACAATACTGTATTAAACTGTACAGTACTGAATTAAACTGTATTAACGGTACTCTACTGAATTAAACTGTACTCTACTCTACTGAATTAAACTGTACAGTACAATACTGTATTAAACTGTACAGTACAATACTGTATTAAACGGTACTCTACTGAATTAAACTGTACTCTACTCTACTGAATTAAACTGTACTCTACCTTATTAAACTACTCTACTCTACTAAATTAAACTGTACTGTACTCCATTGTACTGTCCGGTACTCTACTGTATTAAACTGTACTGTACTCCATTGTACTGTCCGGTACTCTACTGTATTAAACTGTACTGCTACTGAATTAAACTGTACTCTACTGAATTAAACAGTACAGTACTCTACTGAATTAAACTGTACTCTACTCTACTGAATTAAACAGTACAGTACAATACTGTTTTAAACTGTACAGTACAATACTGTATTAAACTGTACTGTACTTATTAAACTGTACTCTACTGTATTAAACTGTACTCTACTGTATTAAACTGTACTCTACTGAATTAAACTGTACTCTACTGTATTAAACTGTACTCTACTGTATTAAACTGTACAGTAAAATACTGTATTAAACTGTACTCTACTGAATTAAACTGTACTGTACTGTATTAAACTGTACTCTACTGAATTAAACAGTACAGTACTCTACTGAATTAAACTGTACAGTACTCTACTGAATTAAACTGTACAGTACAATACTGTATTAAACTGTACAGTACAATACTGTTTTAAACTGTACAGTACAATACTGTATTAAACTGTACTGTACTTATTAAACTGTACTCTACTGTATTAAACTGTACTCTACTGAATTAAACTGTACTCTACTGTATTAAACTGTACTCTACTGTATTAAACTGTACTCTACTGTATTAAACTGTACTCTACTGTATTAAACTGTACTCTACTGTATTAAACTGTACTCTACTCTACTGAATTAAACAGTACAGTACTCTACTGTATTAAACTGTACTCTACTCTACTGAATTAAACTGTACTCTACTGTATTAAACTGTACAGTATTAAACTGTACTGTACAGTATTAAACTGTACTGTACTGTATTAAACTTTACTCTACTCTACTGAATTAAACTGTACTGTATTAAACTGTACTCTACCTTATTAAACTACTCTACTCTATTGAATTAAACTTTACTCTACTCTACTAAATTAAACTGTACTGTATTAAACTGTACTGTACTCCATTGTACTGTCCGGTACTCTACTGTACAGTACAATACTGTATTAAACTGTACTCTACTGTATTAAACTGTACTCTACTCTACTGAATTAAACAGTACAGTACTCTACTGTATTAAACTGTACTCTACTCTACTGAATTAAACTGTACTCTACTGAATTAAACAGTACAGTACTCTACTGAATTAAACTGTACAGTACAATACTGTATTAAACTGTACAGTACAATACTGTTTTAAACTGTACAGTACAATACTGTATTAACGGTACTCTACTGAATTAAACTGTACTCTACTCTACTGAATTAAACTGTACAGTACAATACTGAATTAAACTGTACAGTACAATACTGTATTAAACTGTACAGTACAATACTGTATTAAACGGTACTCTACTGAATTAAACTGTACTCTACTCTACTGAATGAAACTGTACTCTACCTTATTAAACTACTCTACTCTACTAAATTAAACTGTACTGTACTCCATTGTACTGTCCGGTACTCTACTGTATTAAACTGTACTGTACTCCATTGTACTGTCCGGTACTCTACTGTATTAAACTGTACTCTACTGAATTAAACTGTACTCTACTGAATTAAACAGTACAGTACTCTACTGAATTAAACTGTACTCTACTCTACTGAATTAAACAGTACAGTACAATACTGTTTTAAACTGTACAGTACAATACTGTATTAAACTGTACTGTACTTATTAAACTGTACTCTACTGTATTAAACTGTACTCTACTGTATTAAACTGTACTCTACTGAATTAAACTGTACTCTACTGTATTAAACTGTACTCTACTGTATTAAACTGTACAGTAAAATACTGTATTAAACTGTACTCTACTGAATTAAACTGTACTGTACTGTATTAAACTGTACTCTACTGAATTAAACAGTACAGTACTCTACTGAATTAAACTGTACAGTACAATACTGTATTAAACTGTACAGTACAATACTGTTTTAAACTGTACAGTACAATACTGTATTAAACTGTACTGTACTTATTAAACTGTACTCTACTGTATTAAACTGTACTCTACTGAATTAAACTGTACTCTACTGTATTAAACTGTACTCTACTGTATTAAACTGTACTCTACTGTATTAAACTGTACTCTACTGTATTAAACTGTACTCTACTCTACTGAATTAAACAGTACAGTACTCTACTGTATTAAACTGTACTCTACTCTACTGAATTAAACTGTACTCTACTGAATTAAACAGTACAGTACTCTACTGAATTAAACTGTACTCTACTCTACTGAATTAAACTGTACTCTACTGTATTAAACTGTACAGTATTAAACTGTACTGTACAGTATTAAACTGTACTGTACTGTATTAAACTTTACTCTACTCTACTGAATTAAACTGTACTGTATTAAACTGTACTCTACCTTATTAAACTACTCTACTCTATTGAATTAAACTTTACTCTACTCTACTAAATTAAACTGTACTGTATTAAACTGTACTGTACTCCATTGTACTGTCCGGTACTCTACTGTACAGTACAATACTGTATTAAACTGTACTCTACTGTATTAAACTGTACTCTACTCTACTGAATTAAACAGTACAGTACTCTACTGTATTAAACTGTACTCTACTCTACTGAATTAAACTGTACTCTACTGAATTAAACAGTACAGTACTCTACTGAATTAAACTGTACAGTACAATACTGTATTAAACTGTACAGTACAATACTGTTTTAAACTGTACAGTACAATACTGTATTAACGGTACTCTACTGAATTAAACTGTACTCTACTCTACTGAATTAAACTGTACAGTACAATACTGAATTAAACTGTACAGTACAATACTGTATTAAACTGTACAGTACAATACTGTATTAAACGGTACTCTACTGAATTAAACTGTACTCTACTCTACTGAATTAAACTGTACTCTACCTTATGAAACTACTCTACTCTACTAAATTAAACTGTACTGTACTCCATTGTACTGTTCGGTACTCTACTGTATTAAACTGTACAGTACAATACTGTATTAAACTGTACTCTACTCTACTGAATTAAACTGTACTCTACTCTACTGAATTAAACTGTACTCTACTGAATTAAACAGTACAGTACTCTACTGAATTAAACTGTACTCTACTGAATTAAACAGTACAGTACTCTACTGAATTAAACTGTACTCTACTCTACTGAATTAAACAGTACAGTACTCTACTGAATTAAACTGTACTCTACTGAATTAAACAGTACAGTACTCTACTGAATTAAACTGTACAGTACAATACTGTATTAAACTGTACAGTACAATACTGTTTTAAACTGTACTCTACTGTATTAAACTGTACTCTACTGTATTAAACTGTACTCTACTGAATTAAACTGTACTCTACTGAATTAAACTGTACTCTACTGTATTAAACTGTACTCTACTGTATTAAACTGTACTGTACTGTATTAAACTGTACTCTACTGAATTAAACTGTACTATACTTATTAAACTGTACAGTACTGTAGTGTGATTGTGAAACATAGCCTAGAGGTCTATGATTCATTCAGATATGGATCTGGTGCGCACCGACCAAATGTGCACTTGTTTCGTTTACAAAACTTTGTCGGGGCCAGGCTGGTGGAGAATATGGTTCACATTATGTAGTTGTTTTGACTCTGTTTGAATAAACATCCTTTATTCTGTTGGCGTGTCCTCCTTCGTGTGCTTGAGCAACGATGATATATTGCAAATAATTGAATGACACCTTTCTTAAATTCAGTCCAGAAGATATTTATATTCTGTAGATTCTGAACAGTCGTGTAACAATTTCGAAGGATTAGTTGCATTGCGGTCGAAACGTGGTTTTGTTGCCAAGTAGAAGTGGAACTTATAGACGCAGATATATACTGGATCAGATAAACTGTTGACCCTTGACCCCTCAGAAAAGATCAGCCCGAGTTCTGTGATGCTTTGTGCCTCTACTACGAATCAAATGTGTTTATTAAGACCTTGACACACGTTTAAAGCTTTTCAAAGAACCTGTACTCCAAACACGTACGGACGTTCTATCTTGTGACGTGGGTTGAGTTTAGTATTTTTTTTTTACTCCGGTGGGGTGACAACCGGTTAGGCCTCTCGAATGTGATACATAAAAAAACACGAAACTAAAAGTCACCCAGTTACAACGGTCACATTCATCTATGAATCAATTGCTTGTGACACACACACACACACACACACACACACACACACACACACACACACACACACACACACACACACACACACACACACACACACACACACACACACACACACACACACACACACACACACACACACACACACACACACACACACACACACACACACACCCTCTTTCACCCACGCATATACATACAACACGTACACATTGCCGTTTTGTCACCTCGCCGGCTGGAACTGGACCAACAGGTATCAACGGATAACGAACTGAGATTCCACTGAATACCACCTCACCACCTCACTCACTCAATCACACACTCACTCACCACCTCACTCACTCACTACCTCACTCACTCACTCACTCACAACCTCACCACCTCACTCACTCACAACCTCACCACCTCACTCACTCAATCACACACTCACTCACCACCTCACTCACTCACACTCACTACCTCACTCACACACTCACTACCTCACTCACACATTCACTCACCAGCTCACTCACTCACTCACTCACTCACTATCTCACACACTCACTCACAACCTCACCACCTCACTCACTCAATCACTCACCACCTCACTCACTCACACACTACCTCACTCACACACTCACACACCACCTCACTCACTCACTCACTACCTCACTCACTCACTCACTCACTACCTCACTCACTCACTCACTCACTACCTCACTCACACACAACCTCACCACCTCACTCACTCAATCACACACTCACTCACCACCTCACTCACTCACACACTACCTCACTCACACACTCACACACTCACTCACAACCTCACAACCTCACAACCTCACTCACTCACACACACATTCACTCACACACTCACACTCACACTCACACTCTCACACACACACTCACACACTCACTCACACCCTCACTCACACACACTCACACAGAGTGTGAGGAATGCTTCTGTGAGACAAGAATAAACTAATAAACTTGTATCTTTTTCCACACTGATTCTTCCCCCATATTATATTCTGTCATCATGAAGTGTTTTGAGAGACTAGTCAAGGATCATATCACCTCTACCGTACCTGACACCCTTGACCCACTTCAGTTTGCATACCGCTCCAACAGGTCCACAGACGATGCAATCGCCATCACACTGCACACTGCCCTATTCCATCTGGACAAGAGGAATACCTATGTAAGAATGCTGTTCATTGACTATAGCTCAGCATTCAACACCACAATAACCTCCAATCTCATCATTAAGCTTGGGGCCCTGGGTCTCAACCCCGCCCTGCGCAACTGGGTCCTGGACTTCCTGACGGGCCGCCCCCAGGTGGTGAAGGTAGGAAACAACATCTCCACTATGCTGATCCTCAACTCTGGGGCCCCACAAGGGTGCGTCCTCAGCCCCCTCCTGTACTCCCTGATCACCCACAACTGCGTGGCCATGCATGCCTCCAATTCAGTCATCAAGTTTGCAGACAACACTACAGTAGTAGGCTTGATTACCAACAACGATGAGACAGCCCACAGGGAGGAGGTGAGGGCCCTCGGAGTATGGTGTCAGAAAAACAACCTCTCACTCAACATCAACAAAACAAAGGAGATGATCATGGACTTCAGGAAACAGCAGAGGGACCAGCCCCCTATCCACATCGACGGGACAGTAGTGGAGAATGTGGAAAGTTTTAAGTTCCTCGGCCTACACATCAGACAAACTGAAATGGTCCACCCACACAGACAGTGTGGTGAAGAAGGCGCAACAGCACCTCTTCAACCTCAGGAGGCTGAAGAAATTTGGCTTGTCACCCAAAACCCTGACAAACCTTTACAGATGCACAATCGAGAGCATCCTGTCGGGCTGTATCACCACCTGGTACGGAAACTGCACCCCCTCAACCGCAAGGCTCTCCAGAGGGTAGTGAGGTCTGCACAACGCATCACCGGAGGCAAACTACCTGCCCTCCAGGACACCTACAGCACCCGATGTCACAGGAAGGCCAAAAAGATCATCAAGGACAACAACCACCCGAGCCACTGCCTGTTCACCCCGCTACCATCCAGAAGGCGAGGTCAGTACAGGTGCATCAAAGCTGGGACCGAGAGACTGAAGAACAGCTTCTATCTCAAGGCCATCAGACTGTTGAACAGCCATCACTAACTCAGAGAGGCTGCTGCCTACATGGAGACCCAATCACTGGTCCCTTTAATAAATGGATCACTAGTCACTTTAAACAATGCCACTTTAATAATGTTAACATATTTTACATTACTCATATCATAAAGTTGAAGTCGGAAGTTTACATATACTTTAGCCAAATACATTTATACTCAGTTTTTCACAGTTCCTGACAAATTCCCTGACTTAGGTCAGTTAGGATCACCACTTTATTTTAAGAATGTGAAATGTCAGAATAATAGTAGAGAGAATTATTTATTTCTGACCCATTTCCAGTGGGTCAGAAGTTTACATACACTCAATTAGTATTCGGTAGCATTGCCTTTAAATTGTTTAACTTGGGTCAAACGTTTTGGGTAGCCTTCCACAAGCTTCCCACAATAAGTTGGGTGAATTTTGGCCCATTCCTTCTGACAGAGCTGGTGTAACTGAGTCAGGTTTGCTCGCACACGATTTTTCAGTTCTGCCAACAAATTTTCTATGGGATTGAGGTCAGGGCTTTGTGATGGCCACTCCAATACGTTGACTTTGTTGTACTTAAGCCATTTTGCCACAACTTTGAAAGTATGCTTGGGGTCATTGTACATTTGGAAGACCCATTTGAGATCAAGCTTTAACTTCCTGACTGATGTCTTGAGATGTTGCTTCAATATATACACATCATTCTCCCTCATGATGCCATCTATTATGTGAAGTGCACCAGTCCCTCCTGCAGCAAAGCACCCTCACAACATGATGATGCCACCCCCGTGCTTCACAGTTGGGATGGTGTTCTTCGGCTTGCAAGCCTCTCCCTTTTCCCTCCAAACATAACGATGGTCATTATGGCCAAACAGTTATATTTTTGTTTCATCAGATCAGAGGACATTTCTCCAAAAATAACTATCTTTGTCCCCATGTGCAGTTGCAAAACGTAGTCTGGCTTTTTTATGGCGGTTTTGGAGCAGTGGCTTCTTCCTTACTGAGCAGCCTTTCAGGTTATGTCGTTATAGGACTCGTTTTTACTGTGGATACAGATACTCTTGTACCGGTTTCCTCCAGCATCTTCAGAAGGTCCTTTGCTGTTGTTCTGGGATTGGTTTGCACTTTTCGCACCAAAATACGTTCATCTCTAGGAGATAGAACGCGTCTCCGTCCTGAGCGGTATGACGGCTGCATGGTCCCATGGTGTTTATACTTGCATACTGTTGTTTGTACAGATGAACGTGGTACCTTCAGGCGTTTGGAAATTGATTCCAAGGATGAACCAGACTTGTGGAGGTCTACAATAATTTTCTGAGGTCTTGGCTGATTTCTTTGTATTTTCCCATGATGTCAAGCAAAGAGGCACTGCGTTTGAAGGTAGGCCTTGAAATACATCCACAGGTACACCTCCAATTGACTCAAATTATGTCAATTAGCCTATCAGAAGCTTCTAAAGCCATGACATAATTTCTGGAATTTTCCAAGCTGTTTAAAGGCACAGTCAACTTAGTGTATGTAAACTTCTGACCCACTGGAATTGTGATACAGTGAATTATAAGTGAAATAATCTGTCTGTAAACAATTGTTGGAAAAATTACTTGTGTCATCACAAAGTAGATGTCCTAACCGACTTGTCAAAACTATAGTTTGTTAACAAGAAATTTGTGGAGTGGTTGAAAAACGAGTTTTAATGACTCCAACCTAAGTGTATGTAAACTTCTGACTTCAACTGTATGTATATACTGTATTTTATACTATCAATTGCACATTGCCCATTCCGCTCGGCCATCGCTCATCCATTTATTTATATGTACATATTCTCATTCACCCCTGTAGATTTGTGTGTATTAGGTAGTTGTTGGGGAATTGTTAGATTACTTGATAGATATTACTGCACGGTCGGAACTAGAAGCACAAGCATTTCACTACACTCACATTAACATCTGCTAACCATGTGTATGTGACCAATCAAATTTGATATCAAAGACCCATACTATAGACTCATATTATAGAACCATATTATAGAACCATATTAAAGAACCATATAATAAAGCCATATTATAGACCCATATTATAGACCCCGTATTATAGAACCCATATTATAGACCCATATTAAAGACCCATATTATAGACCCATAAAGCCATATTATAGACCCCGTACTATAGACCCATATTATAGACTCAAACTATAGACCCATATTATAGACCCCATATTATAGACCCATATTAAATACTCAAATTATATAGACCCATATTATATAGACCCTGTACTTTAGACCCATATTATATAGACCCCGTACTATAGACCCATATTAAATACTCAAATTATATAGACCCATATTATATAGACCCATATTATAGACCCCGTACTATAGACCCATATAATATGGACCCATATTATAGACCCCGTATTATAAAATCCAATTATAGACCCATAATATAGACCCATATCATAGACCCATTTTAAAGACCCATATTATAGACCCATATTATAGACCCATATCATAGACCCATATTAAAAGACCCATATTATATACCCCGTACTATAGACCCATATTAAATACTCAAATTATATAGACCCATATTATATAGACCCCGTACTATAGACCCATATTATAGACTCCGTATTATAAAATCATATCATAGACCCATTTTAAAGACCCATATTATAGACCCATATTATAGACCCCATATTATAGACCCATTTTAAAGACCCATATTATAGACCCATATCATAGACCCATATTAAAGACCCATATTATAGACCCATATTAAAGACCCATATTATATACCCATCTGGGGCAGCAGGTAGCCTAGTGGTCGAATCCCCGAGCTGACAAGGTAAAAATCTGTCGTTCTGCCCCTGAACAAGAGACAGTTAAACCATTGTTCGTAGGCCGTCATTGAAAATAAGAATTTGTTCTTAAAATGACTTGCCTAGTTAAATAAAGATTTAAAAAATTAAAGACCCCGTATTATAGACTCATAAAGCATCACAGAGGAGTGCTGGAAATGTTTTACCTTCTAAATCATAATGAATTAGAGGGTGGTCTGATCCTAGATCTCTGACGGACATCCCACGGTAGTTATTGGGGTCAAATTTGTCTCCACTTTCGTGGATTGGGGGGGGGGAATCAGTCCTTGGTTCCAAATATTGGGGAAGATGCCAGAGCTAAGGATGATGCTAAAGAGTTTAAGTATAGCCAATTGGAATTTGTGGTCTATATATTTGACCATTTCATTGACGATACCATCAACACCACACGCCTTTTTGGGTTGGAGGGTTTGTATTTTGTCCTGTTGTTCATTCAAGGTAATTGGAGAATCCAGTGGGTTCTGGTAGTCTTTAATAGTTGATTCTAGGATTTGTATTTGATCATGTATATGTTTTTGCTCTTTATTCTTTGTTATAGAGCCAAAAAGATTGGAGAAGTGATTTACCCATACATCTCCATTTTGGATAGATAATTCTTCGTGTTGTTGTTTGTTTAGTGTTTTCCAATTTTCCCAGAAGTGGTTAGATTCTATGGATTCTTTAATTACATTGAGCTGATTTCTGACGTGCTGTTCCTTCTTTTTCCGTAGTGTATTTCTGTATTGTTTTAGTGATTCACCATAGTGAAGGCGTAGACTCAGGTTTTCCAGGACTCTATGTTTTTGGTTTGAAAGGTTTCTCAATTTCTTTCTCAGATTTTTGCATTCTTCATCAAACCAAAAGTCATTGTTGTTCATTTTCTTCCGTTTTCTATTTGAGATTTTTAGATTTGATAAGGAAGCTGAGAGGTCAAATACACTGTTCAGGTTTTCTACTGCCAAGTTTACACCTTCACTATTACAGTGGAACGTTTTGTTCAGGAAGTTGTCTAAAAGGGATTGAATTTGTTGTTGCCTAATAGTTTTTTGGTAGATTTCCACACTACTTTCCTTCCATCTATAGCATTTCTTATCTCGATGCCTCTCGATGCCTCATGATTGAGTATTGCTCTGTTCAGGTAGACTGTGGTTTTGCTGTAGTCTGATAGGGGTGTCAGTAGGTATGTACATAGTCAAGCCTACCATTGACTATGTACATACCCAGCGTCCGACAGAGCTGCAGGAGTTGTGACCCGTTTTTGTTGGTTATGTTGTCATAGTTGTGTCTTGGGTGTTGGGTGGCATATGGGGGAGGGAATGCTGTCACCTCCAGGCAGGTGTTTGTCCCCCTGTGTGCTGAGGGTGTCAGGTTCTTGTCCAGTTCTGACATTTAGGTCGCCACAGACTAGTACATGTCCCTGGGCCTGGAAATGATTGATTTCCCCCTCCAGGATGGAGAAGCTGTCTTCATTAAAGTATGAGGATTCTAGTGGGGGATATAGGTAGCACACAGGAGGACATTTTTCTCTGCTGAGACCATTTCCTTATTAATTTCTAGCCAAATGTAAAATGTAAAATACCAAATTAGCATGAGAGCAAGAGTCCCTTCCCTGTTTCACACCTGGTAGTTTGGTGGATGGGACTACCAGCTCTCTCTAACCTAGAGGGCAACCAGTGGGTCCGTCTCTCTCTCTCTCTCTCTCGTATGTAAAACAGTTTGACCTGAATGACTAGACGTACTCTGGGGAATAACACACCGTGTTTAGCTAGTGTAGTTGACATTTCACACACACTCTAATCATGGATGCATGGATTGAGAGAGAGAGAGAAGATTGAGAAAGAGGGAGAGAGGGAGAGAGGGGGGAGAGAGAGAAGATTGAGAAAGAGGGAGAGAGGGAGAGAGGGAGAGAGGGGAGAGAGAGAGAAGATTGAGAAAGAGGGAGAGAGGGAGAGGGAGAGAGGGGAGAGAGGGGAGAGAGAGAGAAGATTGAGAAAGAGGGAGAGAGGGGAGAGAGAGAGAAGATTGAGAAAGAGGGAGAGAGGGAGAGAGGGAGAGAGGGAGAGAAGATTGAGAAAGAGGGAGAGAGGGAGAGAGGGGAGAGAGAGAGAAGATTGAGAAAGAGGGAGAGAGGGAGAGAGGGAGAGAGGGGAGAGAGAGAGAAGATTGAGAAAGAGGGAGAGAGGGGAGAGAGAAAGACATTGTAAATACCGCCAATATTTATCTGTGTATTTATCTTCACCTACTATAGGTTCAGCTTGTAGTGTACCTCTCCTCCCCTCCTCCCCCCTCTCCTCCTCCTCCTCTCCTCCCCCTCTTCTCCCCCTCTTCTCCTCCCCTCCTCCTCCTCTCCTCTCCTCCCCCTCTTCTCCCCCTCTTCTCCCCCTCTTCTCCTCCCCTCCTCCTCCTCCTCTCCTCCCCATCTCCTCCCCCTCTTCTCCTCCCCTCCTCCTCTCCTTCCCCGCCTCTCCTCCTCTCCTCTCCTCCCGTCCTCCTCCTCTCCTCTCCTCCCCCTCTCCTCCCCCTCTTCTCCTCCCCTCCTCCTCTCCTTCCCCGCCTCTCCTCCCCTCCTCCTCTTGTCTCTCTGTGAGGTTGTTGCCACTATAAGGTATGTAGTTAAGGGGCCTGCACAGAATGATATATAGAAAGACCACCAAGTGAAATTCCTGCTCAAGGTGACTCTGATTCTAATTTATACACACAGTATATTGTGTTGCAGGTAAAGTTAAGTCATGCAGCGGTGTTGGCAGAAATATTAGCTCTCTATCGTCTCTTATATACATCATTTTGGGGCTCCTGAGTGGAGCAGCAGTCTAAGGCACTGCATCTCAGTGCTAGAGGTGTCACTACAGACCCTGGTTTGATTCCAAGCTGTATCACAACCGGCTGTGATTGGGAGTCCCATAGGGCGTCGCACATTTGGCCCAGCGTCGTCCGGGTCTGGGCCGTGGTAGGCCGTCATTATAAATAAGAATGTGTTCTTAACTGACTTGCCTCGTTAAATAAACGTTAAATAAATACAAATGTATCAGAAATACCTGTACCACAGTAAATATGTTTTAGTGCCTGCAACTGTTAAGAATATGTTGGTGATGATACACTGTCAATCTTTACACTAAAGAAAAGCCTTGCCAGAGTTCCAGAACACAATCATAAGAGGAGGAGAGTAACAGGTACAGATGGAGGGAGAGAGAGGAGGAGGAGAGTAACAGGTACAGATGGAGGGAGAGAGAGGAGGAGGAGGAGAGTAACAGGTACAGATGGAGGGAGAGAGAGAGAGGAGGAGGAGAGTAACAGGTACAGATGGAGGGAGAGAGAGAGAGGAGGAGGAGAGTAACAGGTACGGATGGAGGGAGAGAGAGAGAGGAGGAGGAGAGTAACAGGTACGGATGGAGGTAGAGAGGAGGAGGAGAGTAACAGGTACGGATGGAGGTAGAGAGGAGGAGGAGAGTAACAGGTACGGATGGAGGGAGAGAGAGGAGGAGGAGAGTAACAGGTACGGATGGAGAGAGAGAGGATGAGGAGCGCAACAGGTATGGCTGGAGGGCGAGAGAAGGAGAGTAACAGGTACAGACGGAGGGAGAGAGAGAGAGAGAGAGAAGGAGGAGAGAAGGAGGAGGAGAGTAACAGGTACAGACGGAGGGAGAGAGAGAGAGAGAGAGAAGGAGGAGAGAAGGAGGAGGAGAGTAACAGGTACAGATGGAGGGAGAGAGAGAGAGAGAGAAGGAGGAGAGGAGGAGGAGGAGAGTAACAGGTACAGATGGAGAGAGAGAGAGAAAGAGAGAGGAGGAAAGGAGGAGGAGGAGAGTAACAGGTACGGATGGAGGGAGAGAGAGAGAGGAGAGTAACAGGTAAAGATGGAGTGAGAGAGATGAGGAGAGTAACAGGTACGGATGGAGGTTATATAGATGAGGAGAGTAACAGGTACAGATGGAGGGAGAGAGAGAAGGAGGAGAGTAACAGGTACGGATGGAGGGAGAGAGAGGAGGAGGAGAGTAACAGGTACAGATGGAGGGAGAGAGAGGAGGAGGAGAGTAACAGGTACAGATGGAGGGAGAGAGAGAAGGAGGAGAGTAACAGGTACAGATGGAGGGAGAGAGAGAAGGAGGAGAGTAACAGGTACAGATGGAGGGAGAGAGAGAAGGAGGAGAGTAACAGGTACGGATGGAGGGAGAGAGAGAGAGGAGAGTAACAGGTAAAGATGGAGGGAGAGAGAGAGAGGAGGAGAGTAACAGGTACAGACGGAGGAAGAGAGAGAAGGAGGAGAGTAACAGGTACAGACGGAGGGAGAGAGAAGGAGGAGAGTAACAGGTACGGATGGAGGGAGAGAGAGAGAGGAGAGTAACAGGTAAAGATGGAGGGAGAGAGATGAGGAGAGTAACAGGTACGGATGGAGGGAGAGAGAGAAGGAGGAGAGTAACAGGTACGGATGGAGGGAGAGAGAGGAGGAGGAGAGTAACAGGTACAGATGGAGGGAGAGAGAGAGAAGGAGGAGAGTAACAGGTACGGATGGAGGGAGAGAGAGGAGGAGGAGAGTAACAGGTACAGATGGAGGGAGAGAAAGAAGGAGGAGAGTAACAGGTACAGATGGAGGGAGAGAGAGGAGGAGGAGAGTAACAGGTACAGATGGCGGGAGAGAGAGGAGGAGGAGAGTAACAGGTACAGATGGAGGGAGAGAGAGAGAGGAGGAGAGTAACAGGTACAGATGGAGGGAGAGAGAGAAGGAGGAGAGTAACAGGTACGGATGGAGGGAGAGAGAGGAGGAGGAGAGTAACAGGTACAGATGGAGGGAGAGAGAGAAGGAGGAGAGTAACAGGTACAGATGGAGGGAGAGAGAGAAGGAGGAGAGTAACAGTTACGGATGGAGGAAGAGTAATTATAGATAAAATGTATCGGTGCTCATCGGCCATAAACATTACACAACAAGTTGGAAAACGTAAATTCAACAATGAGAGGTTTGGAAGGAATCAGTGGCTACCTGCAAGCATTGCAGAGCATCACTATCCTGCTATTCAGTGGAGCGGCTGTGTGGTCCCAAGTCTGGGTTTAAGGGTCTCTTTTCCAAGTTTAAAATGATAAACATTCAACGTTAGCCATGCTGTCAATGAAGCATGATTTGTGCAGCGCTCAAAACAACTGTTAACTCAGAACTGCAAAATCTGATTTTGGTGAGTTCAAGGCAACTGGGAACTCGGGGGGGAAACGAACTAGGACTGGGAAAATACATTTTGAACTGTCATCCAACTGGGAATTGTAAATCCGGAAGTTGGGTCTCTTTCTAGAGTTATGACCTGAAGATCATTGACGTCATCATAAAACGTATCTGGTTTTTCGAGTTCCAAGTTGTCTTGAAAGCAGCATATATCCAGAGAATGCCAGACTTTGATGACAAAGTTTAATGACAAAATTTGCCCACGAAAGACCGCCGTGCCACTTCCTACAGCACAACAAGGTGAGTCCAACAAGGGGTCTGAATCCATGAATGTATTCAGACCCCTTGACTTTTTCCAATTTATTTTACATTACAGCCTTATTCTAAAATGTATTAAATTTGTTTTTGTTCCTCATCAATCTACACACAATACCCCATAATGACATGGCGAAAACAGGTTTTTTGAAATGTTTGCAAATTTATGAAAATAAAAAACTGAAAAACCTCATTTACATAAGTATTCAGACCCTTTGCTATGAGACTCAAATTGAGGTCAGTTGCATCCTGTTTCCATTGATCATCCTTGAGATGTTTCTACAACTTGACTGTGGTAAATTCAACTGATTGGGCATGATTTGGAAAGGCACACACCTGTCTATCACACAGTTGACAGTGCATATCAGAGCAAAAACCAAGCCATGAGGTTGAAGGAATTGTCCGTAGAGCTCCGAGACAGGATTGTGTCAAGGCACAGATCTGGGGAAGGGTACCAAAAACAATCTGCAGCATTGAAGGTCCCCAAGAACACAGTGGCCTCCATCATTCTTAAATGGAAGACGTTTGGAACCACCAAGACTCTTCCTAGAGCTGGCTGCCCGGCCAAACTGAGCAATATGGGGTGAAGGGCCTTGGTCAGGGATGTGACCAAGAACCCGATGGTCAGTCTGACAGAGCTCCAGAGTTCCTCTGTGGAGACGGGAGAACCTTCCAGAAGGACAACCATCTCTGCAGCACTCCACCAATCAGGACTTTATGGTAGAGTGGCCAGACGGAAGCCACTCCTCAGTAAAAGGCACATAACAGCCACAGCCCGCTTGGAGTTTGCCGAAAGGCACCTAAAGACTCTCAGACCATGAGAAACAAGACTTTCTGGTCTAATAAAACCAAGATTGAACTATTTCAAATCAAATCAAACTATTTGTCACATGCGCCGAATACAACAAGGGTAGACTTTACCTTGAAATGCTTACTTACTAGCCCTTAACCAACAGTGCAGTTCAAGAAGAGTTAAGAAAGTATTTTACCAGGTAGACTAAAATAAAAAGTAATAATAAAAAGTAACACAATAAGAATAACGAGGCTATATACAGGGGGCACCGGTACCGAGTCACTGTGCAGGGGTACAGGTTAGTTGAGGTAATTTGTACATGTAGGTGAGGGTGAAGTGACTATGCACCTCTGTCTGGCCATTTGGCCTGAATGCCAAGCGTCACGTCTGGAGGAAACCTGACACCATCCCTACGGTGAAGCATGCTGGTGGTTGCATCATGTTGTGGGGATGTCTCTGAATGTCCTTGAGTGGCCCAGCCAGAGCCCGGACTTGAACCCAATTGAACATCTCTGGAGAGACCTGAAAATCGCTGTGCAGCGTCGCTCCCCATCCAACCTGACAGAGCTTGAGAGGATCTGCAGAGAAGAAAAGGAGAAACTCCCCAAATACAGGTGTGCCAAGCTTGTAGCGTCATACCCAAGAAGACTTGAGGCTGTAATCGCTGCCAAAGGTGCTTCAGCAAAGTACTGAGTAAAGGGTCTGAATACTTATGTGAAGAATAAGGCTGTAACGTAACAAAATGTGAAAAAAGTCAAGGGGTCTGAATACTTTTCGAATGCACTCCCCCACCCCCCACCCCCCCACCCCTCACCAGAACAAACACACGGGAATAAAAGAAGGATGAATAGCGCCTCCCATACCTGTTCCTTGTGCGCCACTGTGGCGAAGCCCTTTCCCCTTTCCCACTAATCAACTATTTATTTATCCTCTATACGTACTCTGCTGTCATACTCGAACATTTCCCCTCCCCTTTCTAATATGTTTTCAAGCCCTTCTTCTCGTCCCCACCTCGAAGCGGAATGGAGAAAGCGAGAGGGAGTGTGTAACAAAAAAAAGAAGAAAAGAAACCGGTCGAACAGGTACTAGCCTGGCCCAGATCTAGTTTGTCACCGTTATTTCTGAGACGCATGCGCGCTGCTACCTGTGCTTCCTGAATAAAGGAAAAGAAGAACTAGCCTACCTGTGTTGCCTTTGACCAACCTCTGAGTTCACCGTGTTGTGTTGTGTGGCTGTGAATCGGAATACTTATCAGCGGTCTACCTGACAAACTCCGAGGTTAGAACGTAGCCTGAAGGTACGGGCACACCTGAACAAGCGAACTCACCTGCAGAGACGCTACCGTTGCTGTTTTTGTGGAGTATGGGCTTGGAGAAAAACAACGGATAAAAAGAGAAACAAAACGGGATAGGTAGAAGACCGAAACTACAGAGCTACAAAGTTTGTTGTTAGGTGGAGGAGGGAGGGGAACAATCCTTACCTTTTTGTTATTTTTTTCCCAGCGGGAAGTTTTTTTAAGCACTTTTTTTTCTTCATCAGTTTACTAGGAGTATATTGACTAGACGAAGACGACAGATTAACCGTGAAAACCGACCATGCCGCGAGCCTTCCTTGTAAAGAAGGCGAGATACTCTCCCGGTAAGCGGAACTGGAGCGAGCTGCCAGACCACGAGCGCGGGTACGTCTATATCCCAGGTGAGGTTGTGTTCCGTTAATAAACCATTTTGTTTCCGTGGAGCACGAGCAGCAGCACCGAATAACGGGAAATCAGTGTTCAATGACACGATTAATAAATTGTTAGGCTATAACGGTTTAACAAAAACTCAACCAGAAACTGTTACAATTATGTATCCAAACGAGTAGGTAGGCTACATTACAGCAGTATCGGGGTGGAATGTTTTGGCATCATTTTTACACTGTCATCACAGGCCATATTCCAGGATAGATCATAGGACTTCCGATACCATTTTTTTGTGGGTTTTATTGAGCTTTTCTTGGTCTAGAGGTTAAGACACTGCGTTGCAGCGGGCCAGGCCCAACTATAGTGCATGTGGCAATGTTCCCCTGTGAGCCACAAAGATAATCAGGACACCCGGTTACAACTCCCGCTGTCCGGTCTTCAGACCCGAGTAGTTTCCTTGAAGGAGAGAAAGAGGGGGGGGTGAAACCGGTTGCAGCACTGCCACAATCTACCTCACCCATACGGCCTGTCATATCTATTGTAAACCAAGACCCACTTGTTTCACGAAGCGCCGCTGTATAGACTGCATTGGTTGGCCTTATAGGCAGTCTACCGCGGCGCTTCATGAAAAAATAGCATCTTGGTTTGCAATAGATTTGAGATGTAAGCCCTACTGTGTAGAACAGATATGCCTTTAACTGCTTGACATGCAGACTAAAATATATATTATTTATTTTTGCCATAATCCACACAGTAGCCGAACACTTAACGTGACCAGTGTTTTACACGGAGGGACGTTTCACCTCATATTCTTCTTCTTTTATCTAGACTAGATATGTCTCTCTTGCGTCACAGTCCTGAGAACAATCGCCATTGTACCGGTGGGCTTTTTGTTATTGTTATGTGTTGTGATATCAGATAACTGATAGCGGGCAGGAAGCCTCGCGGTTAATAGCGTTGGTGCAGTAACTGAAAGGTTGCTGGTTCGAGACGACTAGGTGAAAAGTCTATCGATGTGCCCTTGAGCAAGGCACCAACCCCATATTGCTCCTGTAAGTCGGTCTGTATAAGAGCGCCCTACTATATGACTAAAATGTCAATGTAAACACGTTCACTTAAGACCTCCTTCCCCCACCACAGTTAACTTTTAATCATTGCCTTTTAGATCATTTAAAAGTCTCTGGTACTGAAAACGATCGTTAGATTAGCACCGAACAGGAGATAGATTTCACTTCCTGAACTAATATATTTAAAAAACATTAAGAACGCGTTAAGTAAGAAACAAACCAAACCTCTCAGTGTGGTTATGGGGTAGGCTGTAAGATCTATCTTTTGCTGATGTGTGTTATTTGATTGTTATCAAATTGTCTAAGTTGAATATGTTTTGAATGAAAACGATTGAAAACCAAGGCTATTTCAAACTGCAAAGATGTGAACGTTTAGGTTATTGCCTGACGAGCCAAATCAACAGCAGTAGTCATGGTGACAACGCTAGCGGCAGCCCACAGCCTAGTTATTACGCGGCTGTGTGAAGTTACCTGCCCCACCGACTCGACTTGTGTTTCACTCCAACTACAGCTGTTATCATTGTGCTTACTAACAATGCTTCCGTGGCGTTTATCACATTATGCGTTTAGCGTAGGTTAGGTTACACATTTCTCACCATAATTCTGAGCAAGATAATTTGATAGTTGGACATTGAAACGCATGTGCTTAGTAGCTATTCTATTATTTTTGTAGCTTCAACTAATAAATAAATAAAATGGCACAGGAGATATTTTTTGTAAGTTGAGAAGAAAAAAAACGGCGCTAACAGTACCTGTGCACATTTGGGAAGAAGCATTCTTCATTGAGTGCCCTCGACGCGCCCCCGCCGTCTGGGTAATGTTCAGGATGGTAGATGCTGGGTGAAATAACGGACTAGGGCTAGTACCCTCGTCTCCCAACACACAGTCATACACCCTTAGCAAACACACCAAACCACTACCGCCTGTTCTTCTGTTGACTCCCTCTCTCTCCATGGGAGGTTAAGATAGCACCTAGGCCTATTGTTTTGAATATTAGCCGATACATTGTCTTTGACTTCATCCTGTGTTTGACACTTTTCATTAAACCGTTAGTTCAGCCTGTACTCAGGGATAGACGTAACATAGTAAACTTAAATTGGGGACACTCCAATTAGTATGATATGTTTCGTATGGCATGTATTAAATTGTCGATGTCCATCTTCCATTTCATATGATGTGCAATACGTACATTGTGTTACAAATTTGCAAAATGTATGATATGTTACAAATTCCAATTGGTTGTGGATAACTTTGGCTAGGTGGCTAACATTAGCTAGGTGGCTAACATTAGCTAGGCTAGGGGTTATAGTTTGGGGTTAAGGTTAGGGGCTATGGGTTAGGTTAGATTAAAGGTTAGGGTTAGGTTAGATTAAAGGTTAAGGTTAGGGTTAGGTTAGATTAAAGGTTAAGGTTAGGGTTAGGTTAGATTAAAGGTTAAGGTTAGGGTTAGGTTAGATTAAAGGTTAAGGTTAGGTTAGATTAAAGGTTAAGGTTAGGGTTAGGTTAGATTAAAGGTTAAGGTTAGGGTTAGGTTAGATTAAAGGTTAAGGTTAGGGTTAGGTTAGATTAAAGGTTAAGGTTAGGGGCTATGGGTTAGGGTTAGATTAGATTAAAGGTTAAGGTTAGGGGCTATGGGTTAGGGTTAGATTAGATTAAAGGTTAAGGTTAGGGTTAGATTAAAGGTTAAGGTTAGGGTTAGGTTAGATTAAAGATTAAGGTTAGGTTAGATTAAAGGTTAAGGTTAGGGTTAGGTTAGATTAAAGGTTAAGGTTAGGGTTAGGTTAGATTAAAGGTTAAGGTTAGGGTTAGATTAGATTAAAGGTTAAGGTTAGGGGCTATGGGTTAAGGTTAGGGTTAGAGGAAGGGTTAGCTAACATGCAAAATAGTTGCAAAGTAACTAAAAAGTAGTAAGTAGTAGAAAAGTTGTCCGTGATGAGATTTGAAAACACAGCCTTTGGGTTATACCAGCCTACTTTAGTTTTGCCTTAAGTAACCTTATTGTCTTCTGTAACCATACCAGACGTCAAATATTATACTCATTTGAGTGTCCAGGATTTACGTTGACTTTATTACGTCTAGTCCAGGGGTAGGCAACCCACACCTGACCAATTAAACTAATTGATTTGTTCAGTGACTGCCTAAATTCAACACACTGGTGCCAGTCCAGAACCAGGGATGCCTACCCCTGGTCTAGTCTATGAGAACAGGCGGGTTAGTTTCAGACTGTTTGATAACATGAATTAGGTTTTCAAAGATGAGACTGAACCAAGGTTTCAGATATCCGTGTCATAATATCTGGTTATATGGATAGTCATTGTTTGCCTGGAGGCGCACTTGGTGCTGGTGTGAGGGAAGGGAGGGGTGAGCAAACAGCTCGAGGTTAACAATTCACCAACATGTCTAATCAGGTGTGTGTGTGTGTACGTTTTTTTTATTGTTTGAAATGAAATATGACTTCAGTTGAGCAATTAAACGGTCACAATAAAAACAACTTAATTCTGTCCCAATATGACACTGGGAATAGGTAGAACCTGCTCCTCAGATTAAACTGTTACATTAAAAAATATATATATATATTCATTACTAAACTTCATTTTAAAGCCCACGTTTTATCATAATTATGTATAAAAAAAATCTGTCAGCTGTATTTTGAGGAGGGAGCACACTGACTGGACCAGGCAAAGAGTAACCCCCCCTATTCTCCCTAGTAAATGGTTCCTTCCGAGGTGCCCGGATCCATCAGTAGAGGAAAGTGTAGAGCGGAAGAGGAAGCGGAGACTTTTTCTTTTTCTTTTTCCCTGTTTTCAAAGGAACTCAGTGAGCTAAGTAAACCCGTTGTGTCTTACGGGGAGCAACCACCTTAAGCAGTGGTGTTGTTTCACCTGGAGAAGTGGGTATACTCTAATTTTGCCCCAAATTTCCCAAACGGCCTGCCCAGCGAAGGATGCTGTGGAGATGTTTTTCTCAGCGGCAGGGACTGGGAGACTAGTCAGGATCGAGGGGAAAGATGAACGGAGCAAAGTACAGAGATGATGATGAAAACCTGCTCCAGAGTGCTCAGGAACTCAGACTGGGGCGAAGGTTCACCTTCCAACAGGACAACGACCCTAAGTGTAACAGTATAACTTTAGACCGTCCCCTCGCCCCGACCCCGGGCGCGAACCAGGGACCTTCTGCACCACATCAACAACAGTCACCCACGAAGCGTCGTTACCCATCGCTCCACAAAAGCCGCGGCCCTTGCAGAGCAAGGGGGACCACTACTTCAAGTCTCAGAGCAAGTGACGTCACCGACTGAACTAACATCTCTGGAGAGACCTGAAAATAGCTGTGCAGCGACGCTTCCCATTCAACCTGACAGAGTTTGAGAGGATCTGCAGAGAAGAATGAGAGAAACTCCCCAAATTCAGGTGTGCCAAGCTTGTAGCGTCATACCCAACAAGACTCGAGGCTGTAATCACTGCCAAAGGTGCTTCAACGAAGTACTGAGTAAAGGGTCTGAATACTTATGTAAATGTTATATTTCATTTTTGTAAATTTTTAATACATTTGCAGAAATGTCTAAAAACCTCTTTCTGCTTTGTCATTATGGGGCATTGTGATGTCATTATGGGGCATTGTTTGAAGATTGATGAGTGGGAAAAAAAGATTTAATACATTTTAGAATAAGGCTGTAACGTAACAAAATGCGGAAAAAGTCAAGGGGTTCTGAATACTTTCCGAATGTACCGTATGTTTGTAAATTCAATTGACCACCAAGAAGCCATTTCAAGCTATAAATCAAGTTTGAATTGCTATCTTGTCTAACTAATTTAGCTGGCAAGCCTGTTGGCAAGGTTATTAGACTTTAGAAAAGCAGCCAACAACTACATGTACTGAATAAGACTCACATTCCTTTAAATCTTTTACCCAGATTTTTAGCAGAGATGCATATTTTACTTACTTTTTTAAAAAAGCCCTCAGGGTTTTAGGTTGACACCCCTGATCATGACCCACACAAAACAACGGGACCTCACGCAATGCTTTGATTTGTGAGTTATCCGATTTGGCTCCTGTCCTGTTATAGAATCAACAGATTCAATTGTGTGATCAACTGACATTTATAGAACACACACACACACATACGTCTCTACAATTACTGGCTGGAGGTGTGTCTGTACTGTCTGGAGGGGTGTCTGTACTGTCTGGAGGTGTGTCTGGTGTGTCTGGAGGGGTGTCTGTACTGTCTGGAGGTGTGTCTGTACTGTCTGGAGGGGTGTCTGTACTGTCTGTAGGTGTGTCTGGAGGGGTGTCTGTACTGTCTGGAGGTGTGTCTGTACTGTCTGGAGGTGTGTCTGTACTGTCTGGAGGAGTGTCTGTACTGTCTGGAGGGGTGTCTGTACTGTCTGGAGGGGTGTCTGTACTGTCTGGAGGGGTGTCTGTACTGTCTGGAGGAGTGTCTGTACTGTCTGGAGGGGTGTCTGTACTGTCTGGAGGGGGAGGGGTGTCTGTACTGTCTGGAGGGGGAGGGGTGTCTGTACTGTCTGGAGGAGTGTCTGTACTGTCTGGAGGTGTGTCTGTACTGCCTGCGGAGGTGTGTGTGTGTTTGAGGAGTTTACAGCGGGAACCTGTGTCTCTGGACTGGCCGGTCAGACTGGTCCGACGGTAACTATAGTGTGTGTGAGGCACAAGACAATGCCTTTAATCACACACACAACCCCCCCGGTCCTCTCTGTCACCCTTTACACACTCACTTAGACTGGCACAAGCTCATATTAACTGTTAACAACATCACCACACTAGAATCCCTAGATTATATCCTTTATCAAGCTAAACCATTTCCCTCTGTCCTTCTTGTGCGTGTGTGTGTGTGTTAGCATATTGTAGGTTATATTCTATATGTAATGTATCTTTTCTCCTCTCTTGTTCCAGTGTCTGCATTCCCCTTATTGGAGGAGACTGAAGCCAGCCCAGCAGAGACCGCTCTCTGTCTCTCCACGACGACACGCTACGAATACACCAAACGCACAGAATCACTCCTGCGTGACGTGCACAGCGTGATGACCCCTAGAGCGGAGCTGCCCTCGTGCACGGTGCTGGGTAGACCCCAAAGCCCGGGTCAGGGGTTAGAGGTCAAGAGGAGGGCACAGAGCAGTCCCTACGTCCGCTCCAAAATCAAGGTGAGTGACTGAGGCATCATGGAGAATGTAGTCTTTTTTGTTGACATTGTGTTTGTTGTTCTGGGAATATAAAGCCCCCAATCATCTCTTAACTCTTTTTTTTCTCCTGTCTGTTTCTCTGTCTCTTCTATAGGTGACCACAGGTGAGCTACCCAGTGAGATTCCAAAACCTCCCCAGCCTTCCGTCCCCGAAATCACCACCACACCTGTTGCCTTGACGACGTCCGCTACTGTCCCGGTCTCCACAGTAACGAGGTCAGGGACAGGTGCTCAGGCGACGTTCGTGTGCCAGGTATGTCAAATAACCTCCTCTCTCACCATCCCCCCTCTCTCCACTCTCCATGTCTAATCCCATCCTCTCGCCTCTCCCTCCATGTCTAATCCCCCCTCTCTCCCTCCATGTCTAATCCCCCCCGCTCGCCTCTCCCTCCACGTCTAATCCCCCCTCTCGCCTCTCGCTCCATGTCTAATCCCCCCTCTCTCCAATCCCTCCATGTCTAATCCCCCCTCTCTCCAATCCCTCCATGTCTAATCCCCCCTCTCTCCAATCCCTCCATGTCTAATCCCCCCTCTCGCTTCTCGCTCCATGTCTAATCCCCCCTCTCTCCTCTCCCTCCATGTCTAATCCCCCCTCTCTCCTCTCCCTCCATGTCTAATCCCCCCTCTCTCCTCTCCCTCCATGTCTAATCCCCCCTCTCTCCACTCCCTCCATGTCTAATCCCCCCTCTCTCCTCTCCCTCCATGTCTAATCCCCCCTCTCTCCACTCTCTCTGTCTAATCCCCCCCTCTCTCCACTCTCTCTGTCTAATCCCCCCCTCTCTCCACTCTCTCCATGTCTAATCCCCCCTCTCTCCACTCTCTCCATGTCTAATCCCCCCTCTCTCCACTCTCTCCATGTCTAATCCCCCCTCTCTCCACTCTCTCTGTCTAATCCCCCCCTCTCTCCACTCTCTCCATGTCTAATCCCCCCTCTCTCCTCCCCCTCCATGTCTAATCCCCCCTCTCTCCACTCTCTCTGTCTAATCCCCCCCTCTCTCCACTCTCTCCATGTCTAATCCCCCCCCTCTCTCCATGTCTAATCCCATCCTCTCGCCTCTCACTCCATGTCTAATTCTCTCCTCTCCCTCCATGTCTAATCGCCCCCTCTCTCCTCTCCCTCCATGTCTAATCCCCCCTCTCGCCCCTCGCTCCATGTCTAATCCCCCCTCTCGCCTCTCGCTCCATGTCTAATCCCCCCTCTCTCCTCTCCCTCCATGTCTAATCCCCCCTCTCTCCTCTCCCTCCATGTCTAATCCCCCCTCTCTCCTCTCCCTCCATGTCTAATCCCCCCTCTCTCCTCTCCCTCCATGTCTAATCCCCCCTCTCTCCACTCTCTCTGTCTAATCCCCCCCTCTCTCCACTCTCTCCATGTCTAATCCCCCCTCTCTCCTCTCCCTCCATGTCTAATCCCCCCTCTCTCCTCTCCCTCCATGTCTAATCCCCCCCCCCTCTCTCCTCTCCCTCCATGTCTAATCCCCCCCCCTCTCTCCTCTCCCTCCATGTCTAATCCCCCCTCTCTCCACTCTCTCTGTCTAATCCCCCCCTCTCTCCACTCTCTCCATGTCTAATCCCCCCTCTCTCCACTCTCTCTGTCTAATCCCCCCTCTCGCCTCTCCCTCCATGTCTAATCGCCCCCTCTCTCCTCTCCCTCCATGTCTAATCGCCCCCTCTCTCCTCTCCCTCCATGTCTAATCGCCCCCTCTCTCCTCTCCCTCCATGTCTAATCCCATCCTCTCGCCTCTCCCTCCATGTCTAATCCCATCCTCTCGCCTCTCCCTCCATGTCTAATCCCCCTTCTCTCCACTCTCTCTGTCTAATCCCCCCTCTCTCCAATCCCTCCATGTCTAATCCCCCCTCTCTCCACTCTCTCTGTCTAATCCCCCCTCTCTCCAATCCCTCCATGTTTAATCCTCCACTCTCTCCATGTCTAATCCTCCAATCCCTCCATGTCTAATCCTCCACTCTCTCCATGTTTAATCCTCCACTCTCTCCATGTCTAATCCTCCACTCTCTCCATGTCTAATCCTCCAATCCCTCCATGTCTAATCCTCCACTCTCTCCATGTCTAATCCTCCACTCTCTCCATGTCTAATCCTCCACTCTCTCCATGTCTAATCCTCCACTCTCTCCATGTCTAATCCTCCACTCTCTCCATGTCTAATCCTCCACTCTCTCCATGTCTAATCCTCCACTCTCTCCATGTCTAATCCTCCAATCCCTCCATGTCTAATCCTCCACTCTCTCCATGTCTAATCCTCCACTCTCTCCACTCTCTTCCCCGTGTAACCCGTCTCTCTCTCTCTCCTCTTCCCGTGTAACCCGTCTCTCTCTCTCTCCTCTTCCCGTGTAACCCGTCTCTCTCTCTCTCCTCTTCCCGTGTAACCCATCAGATGTGCCAGAAGGTGTTCCAGCACCAGAGGATGTTGAACCGGCACCTGAAGTGTCACAGTGATACTAAGAGACACCTGTGTAACCACTGTGGTAAAGGATTCAACGACACCTTCGACCTGAAGAGACATGTCAGAACACACACAGGTAGGACACACACACACACACACACACATACACACACAAGCACAGGTAGGACACACACACACACACACATACACATGCACGCACACACACACACAGGTAGGACAGAGAGACGTACCCCCTCACTAAACCCCTCAGCCCCCCCTCACTAAACCCTCACTAAACCCCTCAGCCCCCCCTCACTAAACCCCTCAGCCACCCCCCCTCACTAAACCCTCACTAAACCCCTCAGCCCCCCTCACTAAACCCCACCCACCCCTCACTAAACCCCACCCACCCCTCACTAAACCCCACCCACCCCTCACTAAACCCCACCCACCCCTCACCCACTCCTCACTAAACCCCTCAGCCCACCCCTCACTAAACCCCACCCACCCCTCACTCCACCCCTCACTAAACCCCACCCACCCCTCACTAAACCCCACCCACCCCTCACTAAACCCCACCCCTAACTCCACCCAGTGCTGCTCCTCTCTCATTCCTCTCCCATCTCTTCCTCCCTCCATCCCTCCGTCTCTAATCCAGTCCCTCTCTCCCTCTAGGAGTGCGTCCCTACAAGTGTTCTCTCTGTGACAAGGCCTTCACCCAGCGCTGCTCTCTGGAGTCTCACATGAAGAAGATCCACGGTGTGACCCTGCAGTACGCCTATAAGGAGAGACGCAACAAACTCTACGTCTGTGAGGAGTGTGGCCACACCGCCCCTTCCCAGGATGCACTGCTCGAACACTACCACGCCCTCCACCCCAACTCCGCCTTCCTGAGGGCGAAGGGGGGGAGAGGGGCAGGGGGTGAGGGGGGTGAGGAGTCAATGCCTGGGTCGCCGCTTTCGAACAGTCAGTATAGTGATGATGCTACAGGATCAGGGGGGCAGTAGAGGGAGGGATGAGGAGGTGCGGCGGTTTGGAACAGGATAACGGTTGTGTCTTTGACCAAAACCAGCAACAGGGTCATATTCATTAGGGCAAAGTAATGTATGTATGACAATTTAACCGTTTCCTATTGGACAGATGCAAGGTTGTCTCTCCCTGTTTCAGTCCATTTACTTCCGTTTGGTGCCTAATGAACACGACCCAGGTAAATGTAAAACGTTAAGGGAAATCTAACGTAGTGGCAACATGTGAGATTAGGATTGAGATGATGTCTAGTTTGTTATGGTTCTTATCGTAACACTCCTCTCTGTACAAAGAAAAATATATATAAATATATATATATATTATGCAGTAAAGGGTTTAATATATTTATTTTGTTATAAATTGAATATGTGTATGTTATTATGAATTTGATTGATAAAAAGAGACAATGTTTGTTTTGGGGTTTAGGAAATCTTTTGCACAACTACATTACCCTATAATACTGTACGGTGCTGTAACTACATTACCCTATAATACTGTACGGGGCTGTAACTACATTACCCTATACTACTGTACGGTGCTGTAACTACATTACCCTATACTACTGTATGGTGCTGTAACTACATTACCCTATACTACTGTACGGTGCTGTAACTACATTACCCTATACTACTGTACGGGGCTGTAACTACATTACCCTATACTACTGTACGGTGCTGTAACTACATTACCCTATACTACTGTACGGGGCTGTAACTACATTACCCTATACTACTGTATGGTGATGTAACTACATTACCCTATACTACTGTACGGTGCTGTAACTACATTACCCTATACTACTGTACGGGGCTGGAACTACATTACCCTATACTACTGTAAGGTGATGTAACTACATTACCCTATACTACTGTATGGTGATGTAACTACATTACCCTATACTACTGTACGGGGCTGGAACTACATTACCCTATACTACTGTAAGGTGATGTAACTACATTACCCTATACTACTGTATGGTGATGTAACTACATTACCCTATACTACTGTACGGTGCTGTAACTACATTACCCTATACTACTGTACGGGGCTGGAACTACATTACCCTATACTAATGTAAGGTGATGTAACTACATTACCCTATACTACTGTACGGTGCTGTAACTACATTACCCTATACTACTGTACGGTGCTGTAACTACATTACCCTATACTACTGTACGGGGCTGGAACTACATTACCCTATACTACTGTAAGGTGTTGTAACTTCATTACCCTATACTAGTGTACGGTGCTGTAACTACATTACCATATACTACTGTACGGTGCTGTAACTACATTACCCTATACTACTGTATGGTGCTGTAACTACATTACCCTATACTACTGTAAGGTATTGTAACTACATTGCCCTATACTACTGTAAGGTGCTGTAACTACCATATACTACTGTATGGTGCTGTAACTACATTACCCTATACTACTGTACGGTGCTGTAACTACATTACCCTATACTACTGTACGGTGATGTAACTACATTACCCTATACTACTGTACGGTGATGTAACTACATTACCCTATACTACTGTACGGTGATGTAACTACATTACCCTATACTACTGTACGGTGCTGTAACTACATTACCCTATACTACTGTACGGTGATGTAACTACATTACCCTATACTACTGTACGGTGATGTAACTACATTACCCTATACTACTGTACGGTGATGTAACTACATTACCCTATACTACTGTACGGTGATGTAACTACATTACCCTATACTACTGTAAGGTGATGTAACTACATTACCATATACTACTGTACGGTGATGTAACTACATTACCCTATACTACTGTACGGTGATGTAACTACATTACCCTATACTACTGTACGGTGATGTAACTACATTACCCTATACTACTGTACGGGGCTGTAACTACATTACCCTATACTACTGTATGGTGATGTAACTACATTACCCTATACTACTGTACGGGGATGTAACTACATTACCCTATACTACTGTATGGTGATGTAACTACATTACCCTATACTACTGTACGGTGCTGTAACTACATTACCCTATACTACTGTACGGGGCTGGAACTACATTACCCTATACTACTGTAAGGGGTTGTAACTACATTACCCTATACTACTGTACGGTGCTGTAACTACATTACCCTATACTACTGTATGGTGATGTAACTACATTACCCTATACTACTGTACGGTGCTGTAACTACATTACCCTATACTACTGTACGGGGCTGGAACTACATTACCCTATACTACTGTATGGTGATGTAACTACATTACCCTATACTACTGTACGGTGCTGTAACTACATTACCCTATACTACTGTATGGTGATGTAACTACATTACCCTATACTACTGTACGGTGCTGTAACTACATTACCCTATACTACTGTACGGGGCTGGAACTACATTACCCTATACTACTGTAAGGTGTTGTAACTACATTGCCCTATACTACTGTACGGTGCTGTAACTACATTACCCTATACTACTGTACGGGGCTGTAACTACATTACCCTATACTACTGTATGGTGCTGTAACTACATTACCCTATACTACTGTAAGGTGCTGTAACTACATTACCCTATACTACTGTAAGGTGCTGTAACTACATTACCCTATACTACTGTACGGTGCTGTAACTACATTACCCTATACTACTACTGCAAAGGTTGGGGTCAATTCCTTTTCAATTCCAGTCAATTCAGGAAGTATTCCAATGCTTTTCAATGAGCAACATTTGGAATTTGGTTTGCTTTTGAATAAATAATAACAATAATCATTCATTTAACTTGTATAGCACTTTTCATTACAGAAAATAATCTCAAAACACATAAAAAGCTAAATAAACAAACAACACATTTTAAATAGAGATGGTGGAGAGACTGAATGTCTCTGTTTGATTTCAGATGAAAGGTTGGGAGTTGAGGCCGTTTGGATTGTATGTTTGTCAACTCAGTACTGGTCCTCTGTAGGTACTGGTCCTCTGTAGGTACTGGTCCTCTGTAGGTACTGGTCCTCTGTAGGTACTGGTCCTCTGTAGGTACTGGACCTCTCTAGGTACTGGACCTCTCTAGGTACTGGTCCTCTGTAGGTACTGGTCCTTCTATAGGTACTGGTCCTTCTATAGGTACTGGTCCTTCTATAGGTACTGGTCCTCCGCAGGTACTGGACCTCTATAGGTACTGGACCTCTATAGGTACTGGTCCTCTATAGGTACTGGTCCTCTGTAGGTACTGGTCCTCTGTAGGTACTGGTCCTCTGTAGGTACTGGTCCTCTGTAGGTACTGGTCCTCTGTAGGTACTGGTCCTCTGTAGGTACTGGTCCTCTGTAGGTACTGGTCCTCTGTAGGTACTGGTCCTCTGTAGGTACTGGTCCTCCGCAGGTACTGGTCCTCTATAGGTACTGGTCCTCCGCAGGTACTGGTCCTTCTATAGGTACTGGTCCTTCTATAGGTACTGGTCCTCCACAGGTACTGGTCCTCCGTAGGTACTGGTCCTCCATTGCCGAACATGTAGCACCCACCTGGGTGATGCCACAGCTTCTGAAAGGTGCAATTGAATTGACTGGAATTAAAAATGGAATTGATCCCAATCCTGTGTTGTATAACTGTAACTGCTGTTTAAAGACCGAGATTGTGAGACAAAGTGCCAGTCATGTTTACATTCATATCCAATAGGACTTGGAAGGGATATAACTTCTATGGAAGAGATTACTACTAGCATACTGGAAAAGCACAGTTAGTTTATTCTATCCTGGTCCCAGACCTGTTTGTGCTGTGTAGCCAACTCTTGTTGCATTTGACAAGACAACACAAACAGATCTAGAACCAGGCTCGATTTTACACTGATGCTCAGATTAGAAAACATTCCACTATAGCCCGGTACAAGACCTGTTTGTGCTGTGTAGTCAACTCCTGTTGCATTTGACAAGACAACACAAACAGATCTAGAACCAGGCTCGATTTTACACTGATGCTCAGATTAGAAAACATTCCACTATAGCCCGGTCCAAGACCTGTTTGTGCTGTGTAGCCAGCTCTTGTTGCATTTGACAAGACAACACAAACAGATCTAGAACCAGGCTCGATTTTACACCGACGCTCAGATTAGAAAACATTCCACTATAGCCCGGTCCAAGACCTGTTTGTGCTGTGTGGCCAACTCCTGTTGCATTTGACAAGACAACACAAACAGATCTAGAACCAGGCTCGATTTTACACTGATGCTCAGATTAGAAAACATTCCACTATAGCCCGGTCCAAGACCTGTTTGTCCTGTGTAGCAAGCTCTTGTTGCATTTGACAAGACAACACAAGCAGATCTGGATCCAGGCTAAGATTGTTGTAGGTATAGTAAAGGATTTAGTCTGATTCCTGGGTTACAAAGAACTCCATTATATAACACTGTTTTGTTTTTCTATTTTTTTCTCTGTAAGTAGCGTTTGTTGTAGGTTTTCACGTCATGTTTGATGTGCTGTTTTCCTTTTTTTGTATGCGACATTGTTATTAGAGATTGGGAATCTGCATTTTTTTTGTGTGTGTGTGTGTGTGTTTCTACTGTATAAGTGCCTGACTACTCATAAGCTAAAGAGAACCAAAAGGCTATCTGCTTTCTGCATTGCTGAGATCACGATGATAGTTTCTATCACTGTATAATAGAGTTTAAACAATGGAGAGAGAGACAGAGGGGTTTTCTATTGATGACAGGCATTTGAATGATGACTGTACTGTAGGTATTGTCAGGTCTGTCATTATTGACCCGCCTTGATAAAGATGAGCAACATTATTCTGTACAAAATACTAATTCTGAGCTATATTGCTCAACAAAATGGGGAAATGTATATATATTTTTTTACCAATACAATTGCTCAGCGAAAGAGAACTCTATTTTCATGTCATCTGACCATAGCACCGCCTGGAGTTTGCACCGCCTGGTGTTTTGATAAACAGCATTGGCACTTGGATTGGAACCGGTGCTTTGGTCAGATGACATGTAAATAGAGCTCCTTGGCAACATACAACAGCGGTGGGTTTGGTGTTGAAAAACAGAAGCATATGCAGGAATGAACCTCCATACCTACTGTAAAATATGGTGGTGGATCTTTGATGTTATGGGGCTGTTTTGCTTCCACTGGTCATGGGGCCCTTGTTAAAGGTCACCGGCATCAGGAACTTTATCCAGTACCAGGACATTTTTTTTGTGTGCCAAAAACCTGATTTCTTCTGCCAGGAGGCTGACACAAGTGGATCTTCCAGCAAGATAATGACCCCCAGGACTAATCAAACATTTTACCCATACATCTAAATGCTGCAATGGTCACCTCAGTCTCTGGACTTTGGTTCTGTATGGAGGAATGGACTAAGATCCCTCCCAATGTGTTCTACAGTCTCATAAAACATTTTAGAAATAGGCTCAGTGATGTTATCGTCGCAAGGGGAGGGTGCTGGAACAGGGGGGCCCAGAACCCCAATCCTTTTTTTGTTGTTGATTTTTGTACGTATTTCTTGTTCAACAAAATCTCATTTTGTGAGCAATTGCATTGTTATAAAATAGTATAATTTCACCCTTTTTTTTGTTTTTTTTGCATGAAATATATCTCAGTATTTATATTGTTTATTTATACAATATTTGTTGCTCATCTTTATCCAGGGTGCCAATAATTATGGACATGACTGTATCTGGGGTTTTGTTTTCAGTTTATCTTTTTTTTTTATGAGCATTTTATCACACTAAAATATAACTTGTTGTATCAAACTGTTCTATTTAGTTGTGTACTGTATAAAAAAAAAAACACTACTGCGTTTGTTTGTTTGTTTGTTGCTGTGGTTGTCTATGGCCAGTAAAACAGTGAGATTCGAAATGTTTCTTTCTTTCAAAGACTTTCCGTGTTGCAAAACTTGACTTGCTGTCGGTTAACGCCAAAAGATGGTTTTGCTGCTGTGGTGGGTTGTGGATGCTGTCTGTGTGTTCAGTCGGTGTTTTATATGACAATCATGGTGTCACTCGTTACTCAATATTAAATCTATTTCCTGGAATGTATAAGGTATTGGCCTCCTGTGTATCTGTAGTTCAATCAGTTTAGTTTTGATTCTGTTTAAATGAATAGAAAATAAGAAAGCTGTTGGGGGATGTGTGTGTAGGGGGGGGGGGGGGGGTGAGACAGATTACACAGACCCACAAAGATTTTGAAAACAGATCCAATGTTGATAAACTCCCATATCTATTGGGTGAAATACCACAGTGTGCCATCACAGCAGCAAGGTGTGTGACCTGTTGCCACAAGAAAAGGGCAACCAGTGAAGAACAAACACCATTGTAAATACAACCCATATTTATGTTTATTTATTTTCCCTTTTGTACTTTTTGTACCCTTTTGTACTAGTAGCCTAGTGGTTAGAGCGTTGGACTAGTAACGGAAAGATTGCTAGATCAAATCCCCGAGCTGACAGGGTAAAAATCTGTTGTTCTGCCCCTGAACAAGGCAGTTAACCCACTGTTCCCGGGTAGGCCGTCATTGAAATTAAGAATTTGTTCTTAACTGACTTGCCTAGTTAAATAAAATTTAAAAAATAACACCGTTAATAGACATAATATGACATGTCTATTAATTTGGAACTTTGGTGAGTGTAATGTTTAATGTTTATTTAACTTTTGTTTTATCTATTTCACTTTCTTTGGTGTAAACACGTTTCCCATGCTAATAAAGCCCTTTGAATTTAATTTAATTGAGACCTAGGGGAGCGAGATAGCGATGGGTGAGAGGGGAGAGAGAGAGAGAGGAAAGTAGGGTGAGAGAGAGAGGAAAGTAGGGTGGGAGTAGCGTCTGAGGCAGTAGATTCCAGTTGGTCGTTGTTTGGTCTTGTTGATGGAATCCAACGGAAAATCTCCTTCTGCGTTCTGTACTCGGAGGCGGTTCTCGGGCGTTAACGGTACACGGGAGCCTGATTTGGGAAAACAATTGCATTAAAAGGTCTATTTATCTGGAAATCTTTGGGCTACACATTTGTAGGCTAATATATAACAAACAATGGCAATTTTGAAAGTCACAAGCATGTTTACTGAGTTAACATTTCATAATACTGATTTGAAAACGACCACCTGTGCTTCACTTAAAGGTTAACAATTGGTTCTGCACGTAGGCTTCCTACCTCGCGTTTAAATAAAATATTATTTTGTGCATGTAGCTTCATTGTGCATTAGACTACATCGTTGACTTTCATCTTTCTTTACTTGATACAAGATACAGTTGTAACTTTTAAAGTTGTATTGTCGCCGACGGATGGCGCTAATACGCTGTCGGATCGTATCAAACGTTTTGCTCCTTGCATGTCACATGACCCTTTGACTCGGAAGGCGGCAGGTTGCGTGGTTGAAACAGAACCAGCAAACTAAAGGTACTTTTTAATGAAACTATTAATAATATAAAAACAGATCTGACTTTACATTATGTGTATTCATCCAACGCGCTGTTTTAAATATTGGCAGAGCAGACAGTGACTGCAGATTGTTAGCCAGCTAACGTTAGCTTGCTAATCAACTTCAATGTGTAGCTACTGTAGCTAGTTTATCATCTAACAGCTGTTAAACACAAGTTATTGTGGCAGATGTACCGTTACTTTAATGTTCTTGTAGTTTAGTTGAGTAGACTATTTAATAAACTTTATTTATAAAATATCGTCTTAAATGGAATGTTTAAAAAAAAAAATCGGCAGCAGCTGTTTTCTTCACAGCGTTTTGTATAACGTTAGCACATGCGTAAAACGTTTAGAAAACGGGAAAAGGTGTGCTGGGCGCGGAGCAAATCAACAACAACACTCCGCATGTCTTTATCTCTCTCTCTCTCCCAGTACCATTAGCCATGTGGCTGGACTAGAGACACAGTGATGCCAGCTGTAGAGCATGTCCGTCTGGGTAGGAAGCGCACCTTGCCCCCGTGCCCCAACCCCCTCTTCCTCCAGTGGCTGTCAGAGCTACGGGACCAGGCGGCAGAGAAGGGACAGAAGACACAGTACGTTTATCAGAAGGTAAACAAACACACTCGGGCTATAATGACTTGCACTAGGTGTATCACAAGGTAACTCGCTACATAAGCTGCTGGGTCTGGAACAAAAGCCTTTATACCCCAGGACACTTTCTGCATGTCACTGGGGTCCCTCGGGGTGTGCAGGCTTTCGTTCCAGACCAGCGCGTAAACACCTGACTCATTGCTAACAAGATTATCATCCAGACCTTGACTAGTTCAAATCAAATCAAATCAAATTTTATTAGTCACATACACATGGTTAGCAGATGTTAATGCGAGTGTAGTGAAATGCTTGTGCTTCTAGTTCCGACAATGCAGTAATAACCAACAAGTAATCTAACCTAACAATTCCACAACTACTACCTTATACACACACACAAGTGTAAAGGGATAAAGAATATGTACATAAAGATATATGAATGAGTGGTGGTACAGAACGGCATGGCAAGATGCAGTAGATGGTATAGAGTACGGTATATACATATGAGATGAGTACTGTAGGGTATGTAAACATAAAGTGGCATAGTTTAAAGTGGCTAGTGGTACATGTATTACATAAAGATGGCAAGATGCAGTAGATGATATAGAGTACAGTATATACATATGAGATGGGTAATGTAGGGTATGTAAACATTATATTAAGTGGCATTGTTTAAAGTGGCTAGTGGTACATTTTTACATAATTTCCATCAATTCCCATTTTTAAAGTGGCTGGAGTTGAGTCAGTATGTTGGCAGCGGCCGCTAAATGTTAGTGGTGGCTGTTTAACAGTCTGATGGCCTTGAGATAGAAGCTGTTTTTCAGTCTCTCGGTCCCTGCTTTGATGCACCTGTACTGACCTCGCCTTCTGGATGATAGCGGGGTGAACAGGCAGTGGCTTGGGTGGTTGTTGTCCTTGATGATCTTTATGGCCTTCCTGTGACATCGGGTGGTGTAGGTGTCCTGGAGGGCAGGTAGTTTGCCCCCGGTGATGCGTTCTGCAGACCTCACTACCCTCTGGAGAGCCTTACGGTTGTGGGCGGAGCAGTTGCCGTACCAGGCGGTGATACAGCCCGACAGGATGCTCTCGATTGTGCATCTGTAGAAGTTTGTGAGTGCTTTTGGTGACAAGCCGAATTTCTTCAGCCTCCTGAGGTTGAAGAGGCGCTGCTGCGCCTTCTTCACAACGCTGTCTGTGTGGGTGGACCAATTCAGTTTGTCCGTGATGTGTACACCGAGGAACTTAAAACTTTCCACCTTCTCCACTACTGACCCGTCGATGTGGATAGGGGGGTGCTCCCTCTGCTGTTTCCTGAAGTCCACAATCATCTCCTTTGTTTTGTTGACGTTGAGTGTGAGGTTATTTTCCTGACACCACACTCCGAGGGCCCTCACCTCCTCCCTGTAGGCCGTCTCGTCGTTGTTGGTAATCAAGCCTACCACTGTAGTGTCATCCGCAAACTTGATGATTGAGTTGGAGGCGTGCATGGCCACGCAGTCGTGGGTGAAAAGGGAGTACAGGAGAGGGCTCAGAACGCACCCTTGTGGGGCCCCAGTGTTGAGGATCAGCGGGGTGGAGATGTTGTTACCTACCCTCACCACCTGGGGGCGGCCCGTCAGGAAGTCCAGGACCCAGTTGCACAGGGCGGGGTCGAGACCCAGGGTCTCGAGCTTGATGACGAGTTTGGAGGGTACTATGGTGTTAAATGCTGAGCTGTAATCGATGAACAGCATTCTCACATAGGTATTCCTCTTGTCCAGATGGGTTAGGGCAGTGTGCAGTGTGGTTGCGATTGCGTCGTCTGTGGACCTATTGGGTCGGTAAGCAAATTGGAGTGGGTCTAGGGTGTCCGGTAGGGTGGAGGTGATATGGTCCTTGACTAGTCTCTCAAAGCACTTCATGATGACGGAAGTGAGTGCTACGGGGCGGTAGTCGTTTAGCTCAGTTACCTTAGCTTTCTTGGGAACAGGAACAATGGTGGCCCTCTTGAAGCATGTGGGAACAGCAGACTGGGATAAGGATTGATTGAATATGTCCGTAAACACACCAGCCAGCTGGTCTGCGCATGCTCTGAGGACGCGGCTGGGAATGCCGTCTGGGCCTGCAGCCTTGCGAGGGTTAACACGTTTAAATGTTTTACTCACCTCGGCTGCAGTGAAGGAGAGCCCGCAGGTTTTGGTAGGGGGCCGTGTCAGTGGCACTGTATTGTCCTCAAAGCGGGCAAAAAAGTTGTTTAGCCTGTCTGGGAGCAAGACATCCTGGTCCGCGACGGGGCTGGTTTTCTTTTGTAATCCGTGATTGACTGTAGACCCTGCCACATACCTCTTGTGTCTGAGCTGTTGAATTGCGACTCGATTTTGTCTCTGTACTGGGACTTAGCCTGTTTGATTGCCTTGCGGAGAGAATAGCTACACTGTTTGTATTCGGTCATGCTTCCGGTCACCTTGCCCTGGTTAAAAGCAGTGGTTCGCGCTTTCAGTTTCACGCGAATGCTGCCGTCAATCCACGGTTTCTGGTTTGGGAATGTTTTAATCGTTGCTGTGGGTACGACATCGTCAATGCACTTCCTAATGAACTCGCTCACCGAATCAGCATATTCGTCAATATTGTTGTTGGACGCAATGCGGAACATATTCCAATCCGCGTGATCGAAGCAGTCTTGAAGCGTGGATTCAGATTGGTCGGACCAGCGTTGAACAGACCTGAGCGCGGGAGCTTGTTGTTTGAGTTTCTGTTTGTAGGCTGGAATCAACAAAATGGAGTCGTGGTCAGCTTTTCCGAAAGGGGGGCGGGGGAGGGCCTTATATGCGTCGCGGAAATTAGTATAACAATGATCTAGGGTTTTTCCAGCCCTGGTAGCACAATCGATATGCTGATAGAATTTAGGGAGTTTTGTTTTTAGATTAGCCTTGTTAAAATCCCCAGCTACGATGAATGCAGCCTCAGGGTGTGTGGTTTCCAGTTTACAAAGAGTCAGATAAAGTTCGTTCAGGGCCATCGATGTGTCTGCTTGGGGGGGAATATATACGGCTGTGATTATGATTGAAGAGAATTCCCTTGGTAGATAATGCGGTCGACATTTGATTGTGAGGAGTTCTAGATCAGGTGAACAGAATGACTTGAGTTCCTGTGTGTTGTTATGATGATCACACCACGTCTCGTTAATCATAAGGCATACCCCCCCGCCCCTCTTCTTACCGGAAAGATGTTTGTTTCTGTCGGCGCGATGCATGAAGAAACCAGCTGGCTGCACCGACTCCGTTAGCGTCTCTTGAGTTAGCCATGTTTCCGTGAAGCAGAGCACGTTGCAATCCCTGATGTCTCTCTGGAATGCTACCCGTGCTCGGATTTCGTCAACCTTATTGTCAAGAGACTGGACATTGGCGAGTAGTATGCTAGGGAGTGGAGCGCGATGTGCCCGTCTCCGAAGCCTGACCACGAGACCGCCTCGTTTGCCCCTTTTTCGGCGTCGCACAGGGTCGCCGGCTGGGATCAGATCCATTGTATTGGGTGGAAGGCAAAACACTGGATCCGTTTCGGGAAGGTCATATTCCTGGTAGGAACGATGATGAGTTGACGTTAATCGTATATTCAGTAGTTCCTCCCGACTGTATGTAATGAAACCTAAGATTACCTGGGGTACCGATGTAAGAAATAACACATAAAAAAACAAAATACTGCATATTTTCCAAGGAACGCGAAGCGAGGCGGCCATCTCTTTTCGGCGCCGGAAGATAGTCGGTTGAATCAGGTGTGGTAGTGCTGGGCTGGGAACAAAAGCCTGCGCTGAAGAACGCTATTAGCTAGCAAGACACCTTTTCTGTTGCATATCCCACACGTCTCCGTCTTACCAGGCTATCAGTTCGTTGAAATACTCCCTCTCCGTCTTACCAGGCTATCAGTTAGTTGAAGACGTACCCCCTCTCTGTCTTACCAGGCTATCAGTTCATTGAAGTATTCCCTCTCTGTTTTACCAGGCTATCAGTTCGTTGAAGAATTACGCCTCCCCCTCTCTTACCAGGCTATTAGTTCATTGAAGTACCCCCTCTCCGTCTTACCAGGCTATCAGTTCATTGAAGTACCCCCTCTCCGTCTTACCAGGCTATCAGTTCATTGAAGTACCCCCTCTCCGTCTTACCAGGCTATCAGTTCATTGAAGTACCCCCTCTCCGTCTTACCAGGCTATCAGTTCATTGAAGTACCCCCTCTCCGTCTTACCAGGCTATCAGTTCATTGAAGTACCCCCTCTCCGTTTTACCAGGCTATCAGTTCATTGAAGAAGTACCCCCTCCCCCTCTCTTACCAGGCTATCAGTTCATTGAAGTACCCCCTCTCCGTCTTACCAGGCTATCAGTTCATTGAAGTACCCCCTCTCCGTTTTACCAGGCTATCAGTTCATTGAAGAAGTACCCCCTCCCCCTCTCTTACCAGGCTATCAGTTCATTGAAGTACTCCCTCTCCATCTTACCAGGCTATCAGTTCATTGAAGAAGTACCCCCTCCCCCTCTCTTACCAGGCTATCAGTTCGTTGAAGAAGTACTCCCCCCCCCATGTGTTACCAGGCTATCAGCTCGTTGAAGAAGTACCCCCTCCCCCTCTCTGTGTTACCAGGCTATCAGCTCGTTGAAGAAGTACCCCCTCCCCCTCTCTGTGTTACCAGGCTATCAGCTCGTTGAAGAAGTACCCCCTCCCCCTCTCTGTGTTACCAGGCTATCAGCTCGTTGAAGAAGTACCCCCCCCCCCTCTCTGTGTTACCAGGCTATCAGCTCGTTGAAGAAGTACCCCCTCCCCCTCTCTGTGTTACCAGGCTATCAGCTCGTTGAAGAAGTACCCCCTCCCCCTCTCTGTGTTACCAGGCTATCAGCTCGTTGAAGAAGTACCCCCCCCCCTCTCTGTGTTACCAGGCTATCAGCTCGTTGAAGAAGTACCCCCCCCCCCCCTCTCTGTGTTACCAGGCTATCAGCTCGTTGAAGAAGTACCCCCTCCCCCTCTCTGTGTTACCAGGCTATCAGCTCGTTGAAGAAGTACCCCCTCCCCCTCTCTGTGTTACCAGGCTATCAGCTCGTTGAAGAAGTACCCCCCCCCCCCTCTCTGTGTTACCAGGCTATCAGCTCGTTGAAGAAGTACCCCCTCCCCCTCTCTGTGTTACCAGGCTATCAGCTCGTTGAAGAAGTACCCCCTCCCCCTCTCTGTGTTACCAGGCTATCAGCTCGTTGAAGAAGTACCCCCTCCCCCTCTCTGTGTTACCAGGCTATCAGCTCGTTGAAGAAGTACCCCCCCCCCTCTCTGTGTTACCAGGCTATCAGCTCGTTGAAGAAGTACCCCCCCCCCCCTCTCTGTGTTACCAGGCTATCAGCTCGTTGAAGAAGTACCCCCTCCCCCTCTCTGTGTTACCAGGCTATCAGCTCGTTGAAGAAGTACCCCCCCCCCCTCTCTGTGTTACCAGGCTATCAGCTCGTTGAAGAAGTACCCCCTCCCCCCCTCTCTGTGTTACCAGGCTATCAGCTCGTTGAAGAAGTACCCCCTCCCCCTCTCTGTGTTACCAGGCTATCAGCTCGTTGAAGAAGTACCCCCTCCCCTCTCTGTGTTACCAGGCTATCAGCTCGTTGAAGAAGTACCCCCTCCCCCTCTCTGTGTTACCAGGCTATCAGCTCGTTGAAGAAGTACCCCCCCCCCCCCTCTCTGTGTTACCAGGCTATCAGCTCGTTGAAGAAGTACCCCCTCCCCCTCCAGAACGCTCGAGAGGCTAAGATTCTACAGAACTTTGGAGACGGAATCTGCAAGATACTGGATGAGAAGTTACAGAGGCATTACAGAGAGAATGGTGAGATGGATGGATACAGAGAGAGAGATGGATGGATACAGAGAGAGAGATGGATGGATACAGAGAGAGAGAGAGATGATACAGAGAGAGAGATGGGGATGGATACAGAGAGAGAGAGAGAGATGATACAGAGAGAGAGATGGATGGATACAGAGAGAGAGAGAGATGATACAGAGTGAGAGATGGGGATGGATACAGAGAGAGAGAGAGATGATACAGAGAGAGAGATGGATGGATACAGAGAGAGAGAGAGATGATACAGAGAGAGAGATGGATGGATACAGAGAGAGAGAGGGGGATGGATACAGAGAGAGAGATGGGGATGGATACAGAGAGAATGGTGAGATGGATGGATACAGAGAGAGAGAGAGATGATACAGAGAGAGAGATGGATGGATACAGAGAGAGAGAGAGATGGATGGATACAGAGAGAGAGATGGATGGATACAGAGAGAGAGAGAGATGATACAGAGAGAGAGATGGATGGATACAGAGAGAGAGATGGATGGATACAGAGAGAGAGAGAGATGGATGGATACAGAGAGAGAGAGAGATGGATGGATACAGAGAGAGAGAGAGATGATACAGAGAGAGAGATGGATGGATACAGAGAGAGAGATGGATGGATACAGAGAGAGAGAGAGATGGATACACACAGAGAGAGAGAGATGGATGGATACAGAGAGAGATAGAGATGGATGGATACAGAGAGAGAGGGAGATGGATGGATACAGAGAGAGAGAGAGATGGATGGATACAGAGAGAGAGAGATATGATACAGAGAGAGAGATGGATGGATACAGAGAGAGAGATGGATGGATACAGAGAGAGAGATGGATGGATACAGAGAGAGAGGGAGATGGATGGATACAGAGAGAGAGGGAGATGGATGGATACAGAGAGAGAGGGAGATGGATGGATACAGAGAGAGAGATGGATGGATACAGAGAGAGAGAGAGAGATGGATGGATACAGAGAGAGAGAGAGATGGATGGATACAGAGAGAGAGATGGATGGATACAGAGAGAGAGAGAGATGGATGGATACAGAGAGAGAGATGGATGGATACAGAGAGAGAGATGGATGGATACAGAGAGAGAGAGAGATGGATGGATACAGAGAGAGAGAGAGATGGATGGATACAGAGAGAGAGATGGATGGATACAGAGAGAGAGGGAGATGGATGGATACAGAGAGAGAGGGAGATGGATGGATACAGAGAGAGAGATGGATGGATACAGAGAGAATGGTGAGATGGATGGATACAGAGAGAGAGTTGGATGGATACAGAGAGAGAGGGAGATGGATGGATACAGAGAGAGAGGGAGATGGATGGATACAGAGAGAGAGATGGATGGATACAGAGAGAGAGATGGATGGATACAGAGAGAGAGAGATGGATGGATACAGAGAGAGAGAGATGGATGGATACAGAGAGAGGGGGATGGATGGATACAGAGAGAGAGAGATGGATGGATACAGAGAGAGGGGGATGGATGGATGGATACAGAGAGAGAGATGGATGGATGATACAGAGAGAGGGGGATGGATGGATGGATACAGAGAGAGAGATGGATGGATGGATACAGAGAGAGAGGGATGGATGGATGGATACAGAGAGAGAGAGATAGATGGATGGATACAGAGAGAGAGAGATGGATGGATGGATACAGAGAGAGGGATGGATGGATGGATACAGAGAGAGAGATGGATGGATGATACAGAGAGAGGGGGATGGATGGATGGATACAGAGAGAGAGGGATGGATGGATGGATACAGAGAGAGAGAGAGGGAGATGGATGGATACAGAGAGAGAGAGATGGATGGATGGATACAGAGAGAGAGAGAGATGGATGGATGGATACAGAGAGAGAGGGATGGATGGATGGATACAGAGAGAGAGGGAGGGAGATGGATGGATGGATGGATACAGAGAGAGAGGGAGGGAGATGGATGGATACAGAGAGAGAGAGATGGATAAAGGATGGGGGGTGTATTCTGGACTGTAGAAAGGGGGCGATAGAGAAATGTGAAGAGATGAATGGAGTGATAGATTGATCATAAGTTTCTCCTCCCCATCCCTCCCACCCCCTTCCAGGTCCGGACGCTCCCATCCACTCCCTTCCCAGCGGTGTGACGGTGGCCCCTAGTCGCCGTAGCAACAACAACCTGGCTCAGCCCACCAAACAGCCCTCTAGGAAAGAGAGGGAAGGAGGGAGGAGGAAAAGGGAATACGTGCCCCAGAAGAGGTCTGGTGGATATGCTGTCCTGTTAACACTCTACAGAGAGTCTCAGGTCTGTTAACACTCTACAGAGAGTCTCAGGTCTGTTAACACTCTACAGAGAGTCTCAGGTCTGTTAACACTCTACAGAGAGTCTCAGGTCTGTTCTCGCTCTCTGTCCCTCGCTCTCTGTCCCTCGCTCTCTGTCCCTCGCTCCCTCTCCCCACGCTCCCTGTCCCTCTCCCCACGCTCCCTGTCCCTCTCCCCTCGCTCCCTGTCCCTCTCCCCTCGCTCCCTGTCCCTCTCCCCTCGCTCCCTGTCCCTCTCCCCTCGCTCCCTGTCCCTCTCCCCTCGCTCCCTGTCCCTCTCCCCACGCTCCCTGTCCCTCTCCCCTCGCTCCCTGTCCCTCTCCCTGTCCCTCTCCCCTCGCTCCCTGTCCCTCTCCCCTCGCTCCCTGTCCCTCTCCCCACGCTCCCTGTCCCTCTCCCCTCGCTCCCTGTCCCTCTCCCCTCGCTCCCTGTCCCTCTCCCCTCGCTCCCTGTCCCCTCGCTCCCTATCCCTCTCCCCTCGCTCCCTGTCCCTCTCTCCTCGCTCCCTGTCCCTCTCCCCTCGCTCCCTGTCCCTCTCCCCACGCTCCCTGTCCCTCTCCCCTCGCTCCCTGTCCCTCTCCCCTCGCTCCCTGTCCCTCTCCCCTCGCTCCCTGTCCCTCTCCCCTCGCTCCCTGTCCCTCTCCCCTCGCTCCCTGTCTCTCTCCCCTCGCTCCCTATCCCTCTCCCCTCGCTCCCTTTTCCTCTCCCCTCGCTCCCTGTCCCTCTCCCCTCGCTCCCTGTCCCCTCGCTCCCTGTCCCTCTCCCCTCGCTCCCTGTCCCTCTCCCCTCGCTCCCTGTCCCTCTCCCCTCGCTCCCTGTCCCTCTCCCCTCGCTCCCTGTCCCTCTCCCCTCGCTCCCTGTCCCTCTCCCCACGCTCCCTGTCCCTCTCCCCTCGCTCCCTGTCCCTCTCCCTGTCCCTCTCCCCTCGCTCCCTGTCCCTCTCCCCTCGCTCCCTGTCCCTCTCCCCACGCTCCCTGTCCCTCTCCCCTCGCTCCCTGTCCCTCTCCCCTCGCTCCCTGTCCCTCTCCCCTCGCTCCCTGTCCCCTCGCTCCCTATCCCTCTCCCCTCGCTCCCTGTCCCTCTCCCCTCGCTCCCTGTCCCTCTCCCCTCGCTCCCTGTCCCTCTCCCCTCGCTCCCTGTCCCTCTCCCCTCGCTCCCTGTCCCTCTCCCCTCGCTCCCTGTCCCTCTCCCCTCGCTCCCTGTCCCTCTCCCCTCGCTCCCTGTCCCTCTCCCCTCGCTCCCTATCCCTCTCCCCTCGCTCCCTGTCCCTCTCCCCTCGCTCCCTGTCCCTCTCCCCTCGCTCCCTGTCCCTCTCCCCTCGCTCCCTGTCCCTCTCCCCTCGCTCCCTATCCCTGTCCCTCGCTCCCTATCCCTGTCCCTCGCTCCCTCTCCCCTCGCTCCCTGTGCCTCTCTCCCGATCCTTCATCTTTCCCTCCTCTATTAAAAAACAGAAGGATCTGTGCACTGTGATTCCCAGTAAATGTAAGTAAGATGCTGTTTTGTTTTCTCAGGCGTGTGACATTGATAGCCCCTCCCCCTGTCCTCTCTCTAGGTTCCTGGGGGTAAGGGCTTTATGTTTAAACTGGAGCTACAGGCTGAGGCCCAGCATCTGTCTGACAAGTCCTTCTCTGTGGTGAGTCTGAGCCACATTCAGACAACATTTGCTACAACGTTGAACTTGGTCTCTTGTCATGCTAGCACAAACAATCAATGACTCTAACATACCCTCTTTTTCCCTGTCCCCCTCCCCCCTGTCCCCCTCCCTCCTGTCCTCCTCCCCCCTGTTCCCCTGTCCCCCTCCCTCCTGTCCTCCTCCCCCTGTCCCATCCCCCCTGTCCCCCTTCCTCCTGTCCTCCTCCCCCTTGTCCCCCCCCCCCCTGTCCTCTCATCCCTCTCGTTGCCTGTAGCCTGATCTAGGTAGTAAATACACAGCCTGGTCGTCAGTGAGCACACTGATACAGAAAGACTTGGTCCAGAAGACACACAACCCCGCCAGGTAAACGACAAGACAACACCTTGTCTTCTTTTTCAAACGCTCCGTGTTCTTTCTACCTCGTTTGTTCCTCTTCGTCTGTTACCCTGTAGTGATCTCTTTCCATCTCTCTCTCTGTCTGTCCCTCATCCCCCCCTCTCCTAGGTATTCCCTGACTGAGCTGGGTTTGGCCCTGGCACAGAGACTAGAGGACGGAGAGAGAGAACAAGAAGAGGACAGGAGGAGTGACCTGGGGGAAGAAGAGGAGGGAAGTGGGCCCGGTGTTGTTGATCTTACTGCCGAGGAAGATGAGAAAAAGAAGAGAACAGAGTGAGTGAATGAGAGACACAAATTATGTTTTATCATTGGTGTTTTGGATGGGTTTTGTTTGATTATTGTAGTAATGTAATTAACTAAGATTCGTTTCTCTCTCTCTTTCTCTCGGCCTGTGTTAGGCCCATAGCGGGGCCTACCCCGGCAGCCTATGTTGCCCAGAGAGGGAGTGAGGTGCCTGGGGTAAACTCCTCAGAAAAGCCCCAGGCTGCAGAGACAAAGACTAGGCCGGCTGGAGGCTGTCTGTACCCAGGCAGTTATGACATTGTGCTATGTGTGGACTTCATTGAGACTACTGGGTAAGAGGTCTGTCTGTATAGGTGTGGTTGAGTTTGAGGTTTCTGTGTAGAACACAACATGAATGCGTGCTAGTGGTGGGGGGGAAAAATCGGTAGTTACATATTGGGAAATATTTTGTTGACTATATATCATATCATCCAGTATTTTTCCTTCATAGCTCGTTCTCCATCTTTTTTTAAATAGGGAGACAATTTAGTGTTCAGGTCTTGTGTTTCCATGACTGATCAAAACTAATTTTCTAATGGCTCTCTCTGTCTCTAGCAGACATATGGTGAGGAATATGTTGGGAACATCCAATAGCAAATAAAATCACAGTATCCAATCGCAATGCATATAGAATCATGAGAATCACAATGCATATAGAATCATGAGAGTCACAATACATATAGAATCATGAGAGTCACAATACATGTAGAATCACAATACATATAGAATCATGAGAATCACAATGCATATAGAATCACAATGCATATAGAATCATGAGAATCACAATGAATAAAATCACAATGCATATAGAATGACAATACATATAGAATCACAATGAATAAAATCACAATGCATATAGAATCATGAGAATCACAATACATATAGAATCATGAGAATCACAATGCATATAGAATGACAATACATATAGAATCACGAGAATCACAATGCATATAGAATCACAATGCATATAGAATCATGAGAATCAAAATGCATATAGAATCATGAGAATCACAATGCATATAGAATCATGAGAATCACAATGCATATAGATTCACAATGCATATAGAATCATGAGAATCACAATGCATATAGATTCATGAGTCACAATACAAATAGAATCACAATACATTGAGAATCACAATGCATACAGAATCATGAATCACAATACATATGGAATGATGAGAATCGCAATACATGTAGAATCACAATAAATATAGAATCATGAGAATCACAATACAAATAGAATCACAATAAATATAGAATCATGAGAATCACAATGCATATAGAATCACAATACATATAGAATCATGAGAATCACAATACATATAGAATCGTGAGGATCACAATACATATAGAATCACAAAGCATATAGAATCATGAGAATCACAGTGCATATAGAATCATGAGAATCACAGTGCATGTAGAATCATGAGAATCACAATGCATATAGAATCACAATGCATATAGAATCACAATGCATATAGATTCATGAGAATCGCAATGCAGGTAGATTCATGAGAATCGCAATGCAGGTAGATTCACGAGAATCGCAATGCAGGTAGATTCACGAGAATCGCAATGCAGGTAGATTCACGAGAATCGCAATGCAGGTAGATTCATGAGAATTGCAATGCATACGGAATCATGAGAATCACAATACATGTAGAATCACAATGCATATAGAATCATGAGAATCACAATGAATAAAATCACAATGCATATAGAATCATGAGAATCACAATGAATATAGAATCACAATACATATAGAATCATGAGAATCACAATACATATAGAATCACAATGCATATAGAATCATGAGAATCACAATGAATAAAATCACAATGCATATAGAATCACGAGAATCACAATGCATATAGATTCACAATACATATAGAATCATGAGAATTACAATACATATAGAATCGTGAGGATCACAATACATATAGAATCACAAAGCATATAGAATCATGAGAATCACAGTGCATGTAGAATCATGAGAATCACAGTGCATGTAGAATCATGAGAATCACAATGCATATAGAATCTCAATGCATATAGAATCACAATGCATATAGAATCATGAGAATCACAATGCTTGTAGAATCATGAGAATCGCAATGCAGATAGAATCATGAGAATCGCAATGCAGGTAGAATCATGAGAATCGCAATGCAGGTAGATTCATGAGAATCGCAATGCAGGTAGATTCATGAGAATCGCAATGCAGGTAGAATCATGAGAATCGCAATGCAGGTAGATTCATGAGAATCGCAATGCAGGTAGATTCACGAGAATCGCAATGCAGGTAGAATCACGAGAATCGCAATGCAGGTAGAATCACGAGAATCGCAATGCAGGTAGAATCACGAGAATCGCAATGCAGGTAGATTCACGAGAATCGCAATGCAGGTAGATTCACGAGAATCGCAATGCAGGTAGATTCACGAGAATCGCAATGCAGGTAGATTCATGAGAATCGCAATGCAGGTAGAATCACGAGAATCGCAATGCAGATAGATTAATGAGAATCGCAATGCAGGTAGAATCATGAGAATCGCAATGCAGGTAGAATCACCAAATTGTCATGATAATATGGTATTGTGAGATCCTTGGTAATTCCCAGCCCTAGTGTGTGTTAATGCGTTCCTCCTGTGTGTGTGTGTGTGTAGGGGCAGCACGGCCTGTAAGCAGGAGCTGGTGAAGGAGCTGCAGAGGAACGGCGTAACCTTTGACGTCAGGAAGTTAAACGTAGGTGACTTCCTGTGGGTGGCCAAGGAGAGGGTCGCTCCCGTGTCAGGTAACACACTGAGCTCGTCTTCTTTTCCCCCTGGGTACTAAAAGTATTTTTCCCCCTGGGCGCTAATAGTCTTTCCCCCCTGGGTACTAAAAGTCTCTTTCCCCCTGGGTACTAAAAGTCTCTTTCCCCCTGGGTACTAAAAGTCTCTTTCCCCCTGGGTACTAAAAGTCTCTTTCCCCCTGGGTACTAAAAGTCTCTTTCCCCCTGGGTACTAAAAGTCTCTTCCCCCCCTGGGTACTAAAAGTCTCTTTCCCCCCTGGGTACTAAAAGTCTCTTCCCCCCCTGGGTACTAAAAGTCCTTTCCCCCCTGGGTACTAAAAGTCCTTTCCCCCCTGGGTACTAAAAGTCCTTTCCCCCCTGGGTACTAAAAGTCTCTTCCCCCCTGGGTACTAAAAGTCCTTTCCCCCTGGGTACTAAAAGTCTCTTCCCCCCCTGGGTACTAAAAGTCCTTTCCACCCCTGGGTACTAAAAGTCCTTTCCCCCTGGGTGCTGAAAGCGAGGGCGTGATGAATGTCAATAGTAGACTGTATATCATGTTTATCCACTAGATGGCGACCTTGTAAAGGGCCGTGATTCACTGTTCTATCTGACATTTTCCTCTGGACCTGGACCTGTCTAGGACTGGGGTTCCGCTATTCAATCAACAGAAATCTCATAATTCAAATTTCTCAAACATACAAGTATTAGACACCATTTTAAAGATAAAATTCTCGTTAATCCAACCACAGTGTCCGATTTCAAAAAAGCTTTTCGGCAAAAGCAGAACATATCATTATGTTAGGTCAGCAACTAGTCACAGAAAGCATACAGCGATTTTCCAACCAAAGAGAGGAGTCACAAAAAGCAGAAATATAGATAAAATTAATCACTAACCTTTGATATTCATCAGATGACACTCCCGGGACAACATGTTACACAATATATGTATGTTTTGTTCGATCAAGTTCATATTTATATCCAAAAACCTCAGTTTACATTTGGCTTTGCCTCCAAAACATCCCGTGAATTTGCACAGAGCCACATCAATTTACAGAAATACTCATAATAAACATTGATAAAAGATACAAGTGTTATTCACAGATTTAAAGATATACTTCTCCTTAATGCAACCGCTGTGTCAGATTTCAAAAAAACTTTACGGAAAAAGCAAACCATGCAATAATCTGAGTACGGCGCTCAGAGACCAACACAACCCCAAAAGATATCCGCCATGTTGGAGTCAACATAAGTCAGAAATAGCATTATAAATATTCACTTACTTTTGATGATCTTCATCAGAATGCACTCCCAGGAATCCCAGTTCCAGAATAAATGTTTGATTTGTTCCATAAAGTCCATCATTTATGTCCAGATTCCTCCTTGTTGTTCGCGCGTTCAGTACACAATCTAAACTCACGACGCGCGGGCAGGTCCAGGCAAAAAATCAGACGAAAAGTCATATTACAGTTTGTAGAAACATGTCAAACAAAGTATAGAATCAATCTTTAGGATGTTTTCAACATAAATCTTCAATAATGTTCCAACCGGAGAATTCCTTTGTCTTCAGAAATGCGATGGAAAGCAGGTCGCTCTCACGTGAGGGCGCATGGTCAGCTCGTGGCTCTCTGGCAGAGACCTTACTCAATCCCATCTCATTCGCCCCCACTTCACAGTAGAAGCATCAAACAAGGTTCTAAAGACTGTTGACATCTAGTGGAAGCCTTAGGAAGTGCAAAATGACCCCATAGACACTGTGTATTCGATAGGCCAAGAGTTGAAAAACTACAAACCTCAGATTTCCCACTTCCTGGTTGGATTTTTCTCAGGTTTTCGCCTAGCATATGAGTTCTGTTATACTCACAGACATCATTCAAACAGTTTTAGAAACTTCAGAGTGTTTTCTATCCAAATCATAAATTAGCAACTGGGACTGAGTAGCAGGCAGTTTACTCTGGGCATGCTTTTCATCCAAATGTGAAAATGCTGCCCCCTAGCCATAAGAAGTTAATGTGAAATATTTTTTTACAGGTTCTTTTGAATATCCACTGTTTTATTTTCAACCTACTCTCTCGCTCTCTCTCCCCATCCCACTCGCTCTCGCTCTCTCCCTCTCTCTTTCCCCATCCCTCTCTCTCTCCCCATCCCGCTCGCTCTCTCTTTCTCTCTCTCCCTCCCCCCTCCAGGTCAGTTGCGTGCCCCCCCAAGTAGGGAGCTGGTCCTTGATTACATCATCGAGAGGAAGAGGATGGACGACTTGTGTGGTAGCATCATCGACGGGCGATTCAGGGAACAGAAGGTGTGTGTGTGTGTGTGTGTGTGTGTGTGTGTGTGTGTGTGTGTGCGCTCGCGCAGGACTCATCAACATAATGCTTTTTCCCTGCAGTTAGTTTCCAGACATTTCATGCTCTTTCTCCCTCAGTTAGTTTCCAGACATTTCATGCTCTTTCTCCCTGCAGTTAGTTTTCAGACATTTCATGCTCTTTCTCCCTCAGTTAGTTTTCAGACATTTCATGCTCTTTCTCCCTGCAGTTAGTTTCCAGACATTTCATGCTCTTTCTCCCTCAGTTTCGTCTGAAGAGGTGTGGTCTACAGAAGCCCATCTACCTGGTGGAGGAGTGTGGCTCTGCTGCTGCTCACCTGAGTTTACCTGAGACCACGCTACAGCAGGCTATAGTTAATACACAGGTACACCTGAGACCACGCTGCAGCAGGCTATAGTTAATACACAGGTACACCTGAGACCACGCTGCAGCAGGCTATAGTTAATACGCAGGTACACCTGAGACCACGCTGCAGCAGGCTATAGTTAATACGCAGGTACACCTGAGACCACGCTGCAGCAGGCTATAGTTAATACGCAGGTACACCTGAGACCACGCTGCAGCAGGCTATAGTTAATACACAGGTACACCTGAGACCACGCTACAGCAGGCTATAGTTAATACACAGGTACACCTGAGACCACGCTGCAGCAGGCTATAGTTAATACACAGGTACACCTGAGACCACGCTGCAGCAGGCTATAGTTAATACACAGGTACACCTGAGACCACGCTGCAGCAGGCTATAGTTAATACACAGGTACACCTGAGACCACGCTACAGCAGGCTATAGTTAATACACAGGTACACCTGAGACCACGCTGCAGCAGGCTATAGTTAATACACAGGTACACCTGAGACCACGCTGCAGCAGGCTATAGTTAATACACAGGTACACCTGAGACCACGCTGCAGCAGGCTATAGTTAATACACAGGTACACCTGAGACCACGCTGCAGCAGGCTATAGTTAATACACAGGTACACCTGAGACCACGCTGCAGCAGGCTATAGTTAATACACAGGTACACCTGAGACCACGCTGCAGCAGGCTATAGTTAATACACAGGTACACCTGAGACCACGCTGCAGCAGGCTATAGTTAATACACAGGTACACCTGAGACCACGCTGCAGCAGGCTATAGTTAATACACAGGTACACCTGAGACCACGCTACAGCAGGCTATAGTTAATACACAGGTACACCTGAGACCACGCTGCAGCAGGCTATAGTTAATACACAGGTACACCTGAGACCACGCTGCAGCAGGCTATAGTTAATACACAGGTACACCTGAGACCACGCTGCAGCAGGCTATAGTTAATACACAGGTACACCTGAGACCACGCTGCAGCAGGCTATAGTTAATACACAGGTACACCTGAGACCACGCTGCAGCAGGCTATAGTTAATACACAGGTACACCTGAGACCACGCTACAGCAGGCTATAGTTAATACGCAGGTACACCTGAGACCACGCTGCAGCAGGCTATAGTTAATACACAGGTACACCTGAGACCACGCTGCAGCAGGCTATAGTTAATACACAGGTACACCTGAGACCACGCTGCAGCAGGCTATAGTTAATACACAGGTACACCTGAGACCACGCTACAGCAGGCTATAGTTAATACACAGGTACACCTGAGACCACGCTGCAGCAGGCTATAGTTAATACACAGGTACACCTGAGACCACGCTACAGCAGGCTATAGTTAATACACAGGTACACCTGAGACCACGCTGCAGCAGGCTATAGTTAATACGCAGGTACACCTGAGACCACGCTGCAGCAGGCTATAGTTAATACACAGGTACACCTGAGACCCCCTACAGCAGGCTATAGTTAATACAACCTGAGACCCCCCTACAGCAGACTATAGTTAATACACAGGTACACCTGAGACCCCCTACAGCAGGCTATAGTTAATACAACCTGAGACCCCCCTACAGCAGACTATAGTTAATACACAGGTACACCTGAGACCCCCTACAGCAGACTATAGTTAATACAACACTGAGACCCCCTACAGCAGGCTATAGTTAATACACAGGTACACCTGAGACCACGCTACAGCAGGCTATAGTTAATACAACCTGAGACCCCCTACAGCAGGCTATAGTTAATACGCAGGTACACCTGAGACCCCCTTCAGCAGACTATAGTTAATACAACCTGAGACCCCCTACAGCAGACTATAGTTAATACGCAGGTACACCTGAGACCCCCTACAGCAGGCTATAGTTAATACGCAGGTACACCTGAGACCCCCTACAGCAGGCTATAGTTAATACACAGGTACACCTGAGACCCCATACAGCAGGCTATAGTTAATACACAGGTACACCTGAGACCCCCTTCAGCAGACTATAGTTAATACAACCTGAGACCCCCTACAGCAGACTATAGTTAATACGCAGGTACACCTGAGACCCCCTACAGCAGGCTATAGTTAATACGCAGGTACACCTGAGACCCCCTTCAGCAGACTATAGTTAATACAACCTGAGACCCCCTACAGCAGGCTATAGTTAATACAACCTGAGACCACGCTACAGCAGGCTATAGTTAATACGCAGGTACACCTGAGACCCCCTACAGCAGGCTATAGTTAATACACAGGTACACCTGAGACCCCCTACAGCAGGCTATAGTTAATACACAGGTACACCTGAGACCCCCTTCAGCAGACTATAGTTAATACAACCTGAGACCCCCTACAGCAGACTATAGTTAATACGCAGGTACACCTGAGACCCCCTACAGCAGGCTATAGTTAATACGCAGGTACACCTGAGACCCCCTTCAGCAGACTATAGTTAATACAACCTGAGACCCCCTACAGCAGGCTATAGTTAATACAACCTGAGACCACGCTACAGCAGGCTATAGTTAATACACAGGTACACCTGAGACCCCCTACAGCAGGCTATAGTTAATACGCAGGTACACCTGAGACCCCCTACAGCAGGCTATAGTTAATACAACCTGAGACCCCCTACAGCAGACTATAGTTAATACGCAGGTACACCTGAGACCCCCTTCAGCAGACTATAGTTAATACAACCTGAGACCCCCTACAGCAGGCTATAGTTAATACAACCTGAGACCACGCTACAGCAGGCTATAGTTAATACACAGGTACACCTGAGACCCCCTACAGCAGGCTATAGTTAATACGCAGGTACACCTGAGACCCCCTACAGCAGACTATAGTTAATACAACCTGAGACCCCCCCCCCTACAGCAGACTATAGTTAATACAACCTGAGACCCCCCCCCTACAGCAGACTATAGTTAATACAACCTGAGACCCCCCTACAGCAGACTATAGTTAATACAACCTGAGACCCCCCCCCTACAGCAGACTATAGTTAATACAACCTGAGACCCCCCCCCTACAGCAGACTATAGTTAATACAACCTGAGACCCCCTACAGCAGACTATAGTTAATACAACCTGAGACCCCCCCCCTACAGCAGACTATAGTTAATACAACCTGAGACCCCCCCCCTACAGCAGACTATAGTTAATACAACCTGAGACCCCCCCCCTACAGCAGACTATAGTTAATACAACCTGAGACCCCCCCCCCTACAGCAGACTATAGTTAATACAACCTGAGACCCCCCCTACAGCAGACTATAGTTAATACAACCTGAGACCCCCCCCCTACAGCAGACTATAGTTAATACAACCTGAGACCCCCCCCCTACAGCAGACTATAGTTAATACAACCTGAGACCCCCCCCTACAGCAGACTATAGTTAATACAACCTGAGACCCCCCCCCTACAGCAGACTATAGTTAATACAACCTGAGACCCCCCCCCCCCCCTACAGCAGACTATAGTTAATACAACCTGAGACCCCCCCCTACAGCAGACTATAGTTAATACAACCTGAGACCCCCCCTACAGCAGACTATAGTTAATACAACCTGAGACCCCCCCCTACAGCAGACTATAGTTAATACAACCTGAGACCCCCCCCCCTACAGCAGACTATAGTTAATACAACCTGAGACCCCCCTACAGCAGACTATAGTTAATACAACCTGAGACCCCCTACAGCAGACTATAGTTAATACAACCTGAGACCCCCCCCCCTACAGCAGACTATAGTTAATACAACCTGAGACCCCCCCCTACAGCAGACTATAGTTAATACAACCTGAGACCCCCCCTACAGCAGACTATAGTTAATACAACCTGAGACCCCCCCTACAGCAGACTATAGTTAATACAACCTGAGACCCCCCCTACAGCAGACTATAGTTAATACAACCTGAGACCCCCCCTACAGCAGACTATAGTTAATACAACCTGAGACCCCCCCTACAGCAGACTATAGTTAATACAACCTGAGACCCCCCCTACAGCAGACTATAGTTAATACAACCTGAGACCCCCCCCTACAGCAGACTATAGTTAATACAACCTGAGACCCCCCTACAGCAGACTATAGTTAATACAACCTGAGACCCCCCCTACAGCAGACTATAGTTAATACAACCTGAGACCCCCCTACAGCAGACTATAGTTAATACAACCTGAGACCCCCCCTACAGCAGACTATAGTTAATACAACCTGAGACCCCCCTACAGCAGACTATAGTTAATACAACCTGAGACCCCCCTACAGCAGACTATAGTTAATACAACCTGAGACCCCCCTACAGCAGACTATAGTTAATACAACCTGAGACCCCCCTACAGCAGACTATAGTTAATACAACCTGAGACCCCCCTACAGCAGACTATAGTTAATACAACCTGAGACCCCCCTACAGCAGACTATAGTTAATACAACCTGAGACCCCCCCTCTACAGCAGACTATAGTTAATACAACCTGAGACCCCCCCCCCTACAGCAGACTATAGTTAATACAACCTGAGACCCCCCTACAGCAGACTATAGTTAATACAACCTGAGACCCCCCTACAGCAGACTATAGTTAATACAACCTGAGACCCCCCCCCTACAGCAGACTATAGTTAATACAACCTGAGACCCCCCTACAGCAGACTATAGTTAATACAACCTGAGACCCCCCCCTACAGCAGACTATAGTTAATACAACCTGAGACCCCCCCCCTACAGCAGACTATAGTTAATACAACCTGAGACCCCCCCTACAGCAGACTATAGTTAATACAACCTGAGACCCCCCCTCTACAGCAGACTATAGTTAATACAACCTGAGACCCCCCTACAGCAGACTATAGTTAATACAACCTGAGACCCCCCCTCTACAGCAGACTATAGCTGACCCGTGTTTCATGACTACTGGCCGTGTTTAATGACTACTGGCCGTGTTTCATGACTACTGGCCGTGTTTCATGACTACCTGGCCGTGTTTCATGACTACTGGCCGTGTTTCATGACTACTGGCCGTGTTTCATGACTACTGGCCGTGTTTCATGACTACTGGCCGTGTTTCATGACAACCCTACAGCAGACTATAGTTAATACAACCTGAGACCCCCCCTCTACAGCAGACTATAGTTAATACAACCTGAGACCCCCCCCCCTACAGCAGACTATAGTTAATACAACCTGAGACCCCCCTACAGCAGACTATAGTTAATACAACCTGAGACCCCCCTACAGCAGACTATAGTTAATACAACCTGAGACCCCCCCCCTACAGCAGACTATAGTTAATACAACCTGAGACCCCCCTACAGCAGACTATAGTTAATACAACCTGAGACCCCCCCCTACAGCAGACTATAGTTAATACAACCTGAGACCCCCCCCTACAGCAGACTATAGTTAATACAATCTGAGACCCCCCTACAGCAGACTATAGTTAATACAACCTGAGACCCCCCCTCTACAGCAGACTATAGTTAATACAACCTGAGACCCCCCCTACAGCAGACTATAGTTAATACAACCTGAGACCCCCCCTACAGCAGACTATAGTTAATACAACCTGAGACCCCCCCCCTCTACAGCAGACTATAGTTAATACAACCTGAGACCCCCCCTACAGCAGACTATAGTTAATACAACCTGAGACCCCCCTACAGCAGACTATAGTTAATACAACCTGAGACCCCCCCTCTACAGCAGACATACGACCCGTGTTTCATGACTACTGGCCGTGTTTCATGACTACTGGCCGTGTTTCACGACTACTGGCCGTGTTTCATGACTACTGGCCGTGTTTCATGACTACTGGCCGTGTTTCATGACTACTGGCCGTGTTTCACGACTACTGGCCGTGTTTCACGACTACTGGCCGTGTTTCACGACTACTGGCCGTGTTTCACGACTACTGGCCGTGTTTCACGACTACTGGCCGTGTTTCACGACTACTGGCCGTGTTTCACGACTACTGGCCGTGTTTCACGACTACTGGCCGTGTTTAACGACTACTGGCCGTGTTTTACGACTACTGGCCGTGTATTACGACTACTGGCCGTGTATTACGACTACTGGCCGTGTATTATGACTACTGGCCGTGTATTATGACTACTGGCCGTGTTTAATGACTACTGGCCGTGTTTAATGACTACTGGCCGTGTTTCATGACTACTGGCCGTGTTTCATGACTACTGGCCGTGTTTTATGACTATTGGCCGTGTTTCATGACTATTGGCCGTGTATTATGACTACTGGCCGTGTATTATGACTACTGGCCGTGTATTATGACTACTGGCCGTGTTTCATGACTACTGGCCGTGTTTCATGACTACTGGCCGTGTTTCATGACTACTGGCCGTGTTTTATGACTACTGGCCGTGTTTTATGACTACTGGCCGTGTTTCATGACTACCGGCCGTGTTTTATGACTACCGGCCGTGTTTCATGACTACTGGCCGTGTTTCATGACTACTGGCCGTGTTTCATGACTACTGGCCGTGTTTTATGACTATTGGCCGTGTTTTATGACTATTGGCTATAGCTTACCTTTCCAACTCTGTCAGGTGGTAGATGGCTTCTTTGTGAAGAGAGTCCAGGATGTGAAGGAGTCTGTAGCCTACCTCACTGTCATGACCCGATACCTCACCAAGCTATACCAGGTAACTATATACACACACACACACACACACACACACACACACACACACACACACACACACACACACACACACACACACACACACACTTGACCAGATGCCTGACCATAGCACTTCTTAAAGCCTATATCCCACCATTACCTGAGGCACTTCTGAAAGCCTATATCCCACCATAGCCTGAGGCACTTCTGAAAGCCTATATCCCACCATACCCTGAGGCACTTCTGAAAGCCTATATCCCACCATTACCTGAGGCACTTCTGAAAGCCTATATCCCACCATTACCTGAGGCACTTCTGAAAGCCTATATCCCACCATAACCTGAGGGATTTGTACAATAACTTTTCTTTCAGTTTAATTTCGGGAATTGGGTAAGGTGCAATGCAAAAAATCACAATCACCCGACCTCAACCCAATTGAGTTGGTTTGGGATGAGTCGGACCGCAGCCAACAAGTGCTCATTATATGTGGGAACTCCTTCAAGACTGTTGGAAAAGCATTCCAGGTGAAGCTGGTTGAGAGAATGTGGAAAGCTGTCATCAAGGCAAAGGGTGGCTACTTTGAAGAATCTAAATGTATTTTAATTTGTTTAACACTTTATTTGGTTACCACATGATTCCATATGTGTTATTTTATAGTTTTTTATGTCTTCACTATTATTCTACAACGTAGAAAATAGTAAAAATAAAGAAAACCTTTGAATGAGTAGGTGTTCTAACCTTTTGACTGGTGGTATACTCCACTGGTAACTATACACACAACTGACCAGATTCCTCACCAAGCTATACCAGGTCATGATATTGCTGTTTTGGATTCTACATTATTTTGAATAGAATTAACATTTTAAAACTAAAAAGGTAACTACAGTATTCAGCATTTGACTCTAGCCCCATACTGAATAGAACGGTAATATAATGGTAATATAATGGTAAAGTATTGGTAATATAGCGGTAATATAGCGGTAATATAGCGGTAATGTAATGGTAATATAATGGTAAAATATTGGTAATGTAATGGTAATATAATGGTAATATAGTGGTAATATAATGGTAATACAGCGGTAATATAATTGTAATATAGTGGTAATATAATGGTGATATAATGGTAATATAGTGGTAATATAATGGTAAAATATTGATAATGTAATGGTAATATAGTGGTAATATATTGATACTATAATGTAATATAGCGGTAATATAGCGGTAATATAATGGTAATATAGTGGCAATATAGCGGTAATATCGTGGTAATATAATGGTAATATAATGGTAATATAATGTTAATAGAATGGTAAAATATTGGTAATGTCACGGTAATATAACGGTAATATAATGGTAATATAACGGTAATATAATGGTAATATAGTGGTAATATAATGGTAATATAGTGATACTATAATGGTAATATAGCGGTAATATAGCGGTAATATAACGGTAATATAATGGTAATATAGCGGTAATATAGCGGTAATATAGTGGTAATATAATGGTAATATAGTGGTAATATAGCGGTAATATAACGGTAATATAGTGGTAATATAGCGGTAATATAACGGTAATATAGCGGTAATATAACGGTAATATAACGGTAATATAACGGTAATATAGCGGTAATATAACGGTAAATGCCAACTCTGGCGCTGTTCCCTGATGTGTCCATATATATCATTATTCATCAAATGGTGTTCACTGATTTTCATTGTTTTCTGATTTAGAACCGTACGTTGGTCTGTCGCTCCAGGGAGCTGGAGGGGGATGGACAGAACGAGGAAGAGTGTGGAGGGAGGGAGAGAGAGGACCCCTCCTGTTCTCTCATCTCCTTCCCAGAGTTCAACCAAGGAGCTGTCAAGAACAAGGTGTTTGTTAACCCTCTCTCTGTCTCTCTACAGTGTCAGACAGTGAGAGAGGTGTATGTTAACCCTCTCTCTGTCTCTCTACAGTGTCAGACAGTGAGAGAGGTGTATGTTAACCCTCTCTCTGTCTCTCTACAGTGTCAGACAGTGAGAGAGGTGTATGTTAACCCTCTCCCTGTCTCTCTACAGTGTCAGACAGTGAGAGAGGTGTATGTTAACCCTCTCCCTGTCTCTCTACAGTGCCAGACAGTGAGAGAGGTGTATGTTAACCCTCTCCCTGTCTCTCTACAGTGTCAGACAGTGAGAGAGGTGTATGTTAACCCTCTCCCTGTCTCTCTACAGTGTCAGACAGTGAGAGAGGTGTATGTTAACCCTCTCTCTGTCTCTCTACAGTGTCAGACAGTGAGAGAGGTGTATGTTAACCCTCTCTCTGTCTCTCTACAGTGTCAGACAGTGAGAGAGGTGTATGTTAACCCTCTCTCTGTCTCTCTACAGTGTCAGACAGTGAGAGAGGTGTATGTTAACCCTCTCCCTGTCTCTCTACAGTGTCAGACAGTGAGAGAGGTGTATGTTAACCCTCTCCCTGTCTCTCTACAGTGTCAGACAGTGAGAGAGGTGTATGTTAACCCTCTCCCTGTCTCTCTACAGTGTCAGACAGTGAGAGAGGTGTATGTTAACCCTCTCTCTGTCTCTCTACAGTGTCAGACAGTGAGAGAGGTGTATGTTAACCCTCTCTCTGTCTCTCTACAGTGTCAGACAGTGAGAGAGGTGTATGTTAACCCTCTCTCTGTCTCTCTACAGTGTCAGACAGTGAGAGAGGTGTATGTTAACCCTCTCTCTGTCTCTCTACAGTGTCAGACAGTGAGAGAGGTGTATGTTAACCCTCTCTCTACAGTGTCAGACAGTGAGAGAGGTGTATGTTAACCCTCTCTGTCTCTCTACAGTGTCAGACAGTGAGAGAGGTGTATGTTAACCCTCTCTCTACAGTGTCAGACAGTGAGAGAGGTGTATGTTAACCCTCTCCCCGTCTCTCTACAGTGTCAGACAGTGAGAGAGGTGTATGTTAACCCTCTCCCTGTCTCTCTACAGTGTCAGACAGTGAGAGAGGTGTATGTTAACCCTCTCTCTGTCTCTCTACAGTGTCAGACAGTGAGAGAGGTGTATGTTAACCCTCTCTCTACAGTGTCAGACAGTGAGAGAGGTGTATGTTAACCCTCTCCCCGTCTCTCTACAGTGTCAGACAGTGAGAGAGGTGTATGTTAACCCTCTCCCCGTCTCTCTACAGTGTCAGACAGTGAGAGAGGTGTTTGCCAGACAGCTGATGCAGATCTCTGGACTATCTGGTGATAAGGCTGTTGCTATACTAGAGCACTACAGTACTTTACACAGGTAACAAACACCACACACACACACCCACACACCCACACACACACACAAAGCTGACCTCTTGGCTTTTCAATTTAAGGGGCTTTATGTTAACATTGCCAAAGCAATTGAAGAAGATAATATATAAATGTGAACAGTAAACATTACACTCACAGAAGTTCCAAAAGAATAAAGACATTTCAAATGTCATATTATGTCTATATACAGTGTTGTAACGATGTCTATATACAGTGTTGTAACGATAGTTTTAAAGTACAAAAGGGAAAATAAATAAACATAAATATGGGTTGTATTTACAATGGTGTTTGTTCTTCACTGGTTGCCCTTTTCTTGTGGCAACAGGTCACAAATCTTGCTGCTGTGATGGCACACTGTGGTATTTCACCCAGTAGATATGGGAGTTTATCAAAATTGGATTTGTTTTCAAATTCTTTGTAGATCTGTGTAATCTGAGGGAAATATGTGTCTCTAATATGGTCATACATTTGGCAGGAGGTTAAGAAGTGCAGCTCAGTTTCCACCTCATTTTGTGGGCAGTGTGCACATAGCCTGTCTTCTCTTGAGAGCCAGGTCTGCCTACGGCAACCTTTCTCAATAGCAAGGCTATGCTCACTGAGTCAAAGTCTTTCCTTAAGTTTGGAGATGAACCTGGAGAAGAGTCCCCTAAGCAAGCTGGTCTCTGTAGGTGATGGCTTTGTTATGGAAGGTTTGGGAATCGCTTCCTTCTAGGTGGTTGTTGAATTTAACGTCTCTTTTCTGGATTTTGATAATTAGCGGGTATCGGCCTAATTCTGCTCTGCATGCATTATTTGGTGTTCTACGTTGTACACGGAGGATATTTTTGTAGAATTCTGCATGAAGAGTCTCAATTTGGCGTTTGTCCCATTTTGTGAAATCTTGGTTGGTGAGACGGACCCCAGACCTCACAACCATAAAGGGCAATGGGTTCTATGACTGATTGAAGTATATTTAGCCAGATCCTAATTGGTAAGTTGAATTGTATGTTCCTTTTGATGGCATAGAATGCCCTTCTTGCCTTGTCTCTCAGATTGTTCGCAGCTTTGTGGAAGTTACCTGTGGTGCTGATGTTTAGGCCGAGGTATGTATAGTTTTGTGTGTGCTCTAGGGCAACGGTGTCTAGATGGAATTTGTATTTGTGGTCCTGGCGACTGTACCTTTTGTGGAACACCATTATTTTGGTCTTACTGAGATTTACTGTCAAGGCCCAGGTCTGACAGAATCTGTGTGGAAGATCTAGGTGCTGCTGTAGGCCCTCCTTGGTTGGGGACAGAAGCACCAGATCATCAGCAAACAGTAGACATTTGACTTCAGATTCTAGTAGGGTGAGGCCGGGTGCTGCAGACTGTTCTAGTGCCCTCGCCAATTCGTTGATATATATGTTGAAGAGGGTGGGGCTTAAGCTGCATCCCTGTCTCACCACACGGCCCTGTGGGAAGAAATTAGTGTGTTTTTTGCCTATTTTAACCGCACACCAGTTGTTTGTGTACATGGATTTTATTATGTTTTATGTTTTTCCCCCAACACCACTTTCCACCAGTTTGTATAGCAGACTCTTATGCCAAATTGAGTCAAAGTCTTTTTTTAGATTAACAAAGCATGAGAAGATGATTTGGTAAAAAGCCTCTCTCTGTCTGTCTCTGTCTCACTCTCTGTCTCTTTGTCTGTCTCTCTGTCGATCTCTCCCGATCCCCGGCGCTCTCTGTGTCGATCCCCGGCGCTCTCTGTGTCTCTCTCTATCTGTCTGTCTCTGGGTCTGTCTCTCTGTCTCTTTGTCTGTCTGTGTCTGTCGGTCTCTCTGTCGATCTCTCCCGATCCCTGGCGCTCTCTGTGTCGATCCCCGGCGCTCTCTGTGTCTCTCTCTATGATTGATTAGTTGATTGACAAGGTCATTGATTGATCAGAGAGTTATTGATTGACTCTGCCTGCTGGCTCTGGAAGCACCATTTTGTCACTATAAAGTGCTCTACTTTTGACCAGAGTCCTATGAGGGAATAGGGTGCGATTTGGGGCGCACATTAAAGCTAAGGATGTAGTCTCTCAGGCAAACATGATTAATTGACCCCTAGTTTCCCCTCCAGTCACTGGCCCCTAGTTTCCCCTCCAGTCACTGGCCCCTAGTTTCCCCTCCAGTCACTGACCTCTATTTTCCCCTCCAGTCACTGGCCCCTAGTTTCCCCTCCAGTCACTGGCCCCTAGTTTCCCCTCCAGTCACTGACCACCTCTAGTTTCCCCTCCAGTCACTGGCCCCTAGTTTCCCCTCCAGTCACTGGCCCCTAGTTTCCCCTCCAGTCACTGACCACCCCTAGTTTCCCCTCCAGTCACTGACCCCTAGTTTCCCCTCCAGTCACTGGCCCCTAGTTTCCCCTCCAGTCACTGACCACCTCTAGTTTTCCCTCCAGTCACTGGCCCCTAGTTTCCCCTCCAGTCACTGGCCCCTAGTTTCCCCTCCAGTCACTGACCACCCCTAGTTTCCCCTCCAGTCACTGACCTCTAGTTTTGCCTCCAGTAACTGACCCCTAGTTTCCCCTCCAGTCACTGGCCCCTAGTTTCCCCTCCAGTCACTGAACCAGCCCCTAGTTTCCCCTCCAGTCACTGACCTCTAGTTTCCCCTCCAGTCACTGACCCCTAGTTTCCCCTCCAGTCACTGGCCCCTAGTTTCCCCTCCAGTCACTGGCCCCTAGTTTCCCCTCCAGTCACTGGCCCCTAGTTTCCCCTCCAGTCACTGGCCCCTAGTTTCCCCTCCAGTCACTGACCCCTAGTTTCCCCTCCAGTCACTGGCCCCTAGTTTCCCCTCCAGTCACTGGCCCCTAGTTTCCCCTCCAGTCACTGACCCCTAGTTTCCCCTCCAGTCACTGGCCCCTAGTTTCCCCTCCAGTCACTGGCCCCTAGTTTCCCCTCCAGTCACTGGCCCCTAGTTTCCCCTCCAGTCACTGACCCCTAGTTTCCCCTCCAGTCACTGACCCCTAGTTTCCCCTCCAGTCACTGACCCCTAGTTTCCCCTCCAGTCACTGGCCCCTAGTTTCCCCTCCAGTCACTGGCCCCTAGTTTCCCCTCCAGTCACTGACCACCCCTAGTTTCCCCTCCAGTCACTGACCTCTAGTTTTCCCTCCAGTCACTGACCCCTAGTTTCCCCTCCAGTCACTGGCCCCTAGTTTCCCCTCCAGTCACTGACCCCTAGTTTCCCCTCCAGTCACTGACCCCTAGTTTCCCCTCCAGTCACTGACCCCTAGTTTTCCCTCCAGTCACTGACCACCTCTAGTTTTCCCTCCAGTCACTGGCCCCTAGTTTTCCCTCCAGTCACTGACCTCTAGTTTCCCCTCCAGTCACTGACCCCTAGTTTCCCCTCCAGTCACTGACCACCTCTAGTTTTCCCTCCAGTCACTGGCCCCTAGTTTCCCCTCCAGTCATGCAGTTAGGAGTCAGAGGGCACCCTATTCCCTACATAGTGCACTAGAGCCCTATGAGTCCTGGTCAAAAGTAGTGAAGTTTAGACTGACTAAAGCTCTTTTTAGGTCATTTCTTTCTAGAAGCATTTGCCTTGTCTAGAAGTGAAGGTTATAGGGCTGGTTTCTCCTTTGACAGGTGAGAGAGGGCTGGTTTCTCCTTTGACAGGTGAGAGAGGGCTGGTTTCTCTGTTGACAGGTGAGAGAGGGCTGGTTTCTCTGTTGACAGGTGAGAGAGGGCTGGTTTCTCCTTTGACAGGTGAGAGAGGGCTGGTTTCTCTGTTGACAGGTGAGAGAGGGCTGGTTTCTCCGTTGACAGGTGAGAGAGGGCTGGTTTCTCTGTTGACAGGTGAGAGAGGGCTGGTTTCTCCTTTGACAGGTGAGAGAGGGCTGGTTTCTCTGTTGACAGGTGAGAGAGGGCTGGTTTCTCTGTTGACAGGTGAGAGAGGGCTGGTTTCTCCTTTGACAGGTGAGAGAGGGCTGGTTTCTCTGTTGACAGGTGAGAGAGGGCTGGTTTCTCCGTTGACAGGTGAGAGAGGGCTGGTTTCTCTGTTGACAGGTGAGAGAGGGCTGGTTTCTCCTTTGACAGGTGAGAGAGGGCTGGTTTCTCTGTTGACAGGTGAGAGAGGGCTGGTTTCTCCTTTGACAGGTGAGAGAGGGCTGGTTTCTCTGTTGACAGGTGAGAGAGGGCTGGTTTCTCCGTTGACAGGTGAGAGAGGGCTGGTTTCTCTGTTGACAGGTGAGAGAGGGCTGGTTTCTCTGTTGACAGGTGAGAGAGGGCTGGTTTCTCTGTTGACAGGTGAGAGAGGGCTGGTTTCTCTGTTGACAGGTGAGAGAGGGCTGGTTTCTCCTTTGACAGGTGAGAGAGGGCTGGTTTCTCTGTTGACAGGTGAGAGAGGGCTGGTTTCTCCTTTGACAGGTGAGAGAGGGCTGGTTTCTCTGTTGACAGGTGAGAGAGGGCTGGTTTCTCCGTTGACAGGTGAGAGAGGGCTGGTTTCTCTGTTGACAGGTGAGAGAGGGCTGGTTTCTCTGTTGACAGGTGAGAGAGGGCTGGTTTCTCTGTTGACAGGTGAGAGAGGGCTGGTTTCTCCTTTGACAGGTGAGATAGGGCTGGTTTCTCCATTGACAGGTGAGATAGGGCTGGTTTCTCCATTGACAGGTGAGAGAGGGCTGGTTTCTCCTTTGACAGGTGAGAGAGGGCTGGTTTCTCCTTTGACAGGTGAGAGAGGGCTGGTTTCTCTGTTGACAGGTGAGAGAGGGCTGGTTTCTCCTTTGACAGGTGAGAGAGGGCTGGTTTCTCTGTTGACAGGTGAGAGAGGGCTGGTTTCTCCTTTGACAGGTGAGATAGGGCTGGTTTCTCCTTTGACAGGTGAGAGAGGGCTGGTTTCTCCTTTGACAGGTGAGAGAGGGCTGGTTTCTCCTTTGACAGGTGAGAGAGGGCTGGTTTCTCCTTTGACAGGTGAGAGAGGGCTGGTTTCTCCTTTGACAGGTGAGAGAGGGCTGGTTTCTCCTTTGACAGGTGAGAGAGGGCTGGTTTCTCCTTTGACAGGTGAGAGAGGGCTGGTTTCTCTGTTGGCAGGTGAGATAGGGCTGGTTTCTCCTTTGACAGGTGAGAGAGGGCTGGTTTCTCCATTGACAGGTGAGATAGGGCTGGTTTCTCCTTTGACAGGTGAGAGAGGGCTGGTTTCTCTGTTGACAGGTGAGATAGGGCTGGTTTCTCCTTTGACAGGTGAGAGAGGGCTGGTTTCTCCATTGACAGGTGAGAGAGGGCTGGTTTCTCCTTTGACAGGTGAGAGAGGGCTGGTTTCTCCTTTGACAGGTGAGAGAGGGCTGGTTTCTCCTTTGACAGGTGAGAGAGGGCTGGTTTCTCCTTTGACAGGTGAGAGAGGGCTGGTTTCTCCTTTGACAGGTGAGATAGGGCTGGTTTCTCCTTTGACAGGTGAGATAGGGCTGGTTTCTCCTTTGACAGGTGAGAGAGGGCTGGTTTCTCCTTTGACAGGTGAGAGAGGGCTGGTTTCTCTGTTGACAGGTGAGATAGGGCTGGTTTCTCCTTTGACAGGTGAGAGAGGGCTGGTTTCTCCATTGACAGGTGAGAGAGGGCTGGTTTCTCCTTTGACAGGTGAGAGAGGGCTGGTTTCTCCTTTGACAGGTGAGAGAGGGCTGGTTTCTCCTTTGACAGGTGAGAGAGGGCTGGTTTCTCCTTTGACAGGTGAGATAGGGCTGGTTTCTCCTTTGACAGGTGAGATAGGGCTGGTTTCTCCTTTGACAGGTGAGATAGGGCTGGTTTCTCCTTTGACAGGTGAGATAGGGCTGGTTTCTCCTTTGACAGGTGAGATAGGGCTGGTTTCTCCATTGACAGGTGAGATAGGGCTGGTTTCTCCATTGACAGGTGAGAGAGGGCTGGTTTCTCCTTTGACAGGTGAGAGAGGGCTGGTTTCTCCTTTGACAGGTGAGAGAGGGCTGGTTTCTCCTTTGACAGGTGAGAGAGGGCTGGTTTCTCCTTTGACAGGTGAGATAGGGCTGGTTTCTCCTTTGACAGGTGAGATAGGGCTGGTTTCTCCTTTGACAGGTGAGATAGGGCTGGTTTCTCCTTTGACAGGTGAGATAGGGCTGGTTTCTCCTTTGACAGGTGAGAGAGGGCTGGTTTCTCCTTTGACAGGTGAGAGAGGGCAGGTTTCTCCTTTGACAGGTGAGATAGGGCTGGTTTCTCCATTGACAGGTGAGATAGGGCTGGTTTCTCCATTGACAGGTGAGAGAGGGCTGGTTTCTCCTTTGACAGGTGAGAGAGGGCTGGTTTCTCCTTTGACAGGTGAGAGAGGGCTGGTTTCTCCTTTGACAGGTGAGATAGGGCTGGTTTCTCCTTTGACAGGTGAGATAGGGCTGGTTTCTCCTTTGACAGGTGAGAGAGGGCTGGTTTCTCCTTTGACAGGTGAGAGAGGGCTGGTTTCTCCTTTGACAGGTGAGATAGGGCTGGTTTCTCCTTTGACAGGTGAGAGAGGGCTGGTTTCTCCTTTGACAGGTGAGAGAGGGCTGGTTTCTCCTTTGACAGGTGAGAGAGGGCTGGTTTCTCCTTTGACAGGTGAGATAGGGCTGGTTTCTCCTTTGACAGGTGAGATAGGGCTGGTTTCTCCTTTGACAGGTGAGAGAGGGCTGGTTTCTCCTTTGACAGGTGAGAGAGGGCTGGTTTCTCCTTTGACAGGTGAGAGAGGGCTGGTTTCTCCTTTGACAGGTGAGAGAGGGCTGGTTTCTCCTTTGACAGGTGAGAGAGGGCTGGTTTCTCCTTTGACAGGTGAGAGAGGGCTGGTTTCTCCTTTGACAGGTGAGAGAGGGCTGGTTTCTCCTTTGACAGGTGAGAGAGGGCTGGTTTCTCCTTTGACAGGTGAGAGAGGGCTGGTTTCTCCTTTGACAGGTGAGAGAGGGCTGGTTTCTCCTTTGACAGGTGAGAGAGGGCTGGTTTCTCCTTTGACAGGTGAGAGAGGGCTGGTTTCTCCTTTGACAGGTGAGAGAGGGCTGGTTTCTCCATTGACAGGTGAGATAGGGCTGGTTTCTCCTTTGACAGGTGAGAGAGGGCTGGTTTCTCCATTGACAGGTGAGAGAGGGCTGGTTTCTCCTTTGACAGGTGAGAGAGGGCTGGTTTCTCCTTTGACAGGTGAGATAGGGCTGGTTTCTCCTTTGACAGGTGAGATAGGGCTGGTTTCTCCTTTGACAGGTGAGAGAGGGCTGGTTTCTCCTTTGACAGGTGAGAGAGGGCTGGTTTCTCCTTTGACAGGTGAGAGAGGGCTGGTTTCTCCTTTGACAGGTGAGAGAGGGCTGGTTTCTCCTTTGACAGGTGAGAGAGGGCTGGTTTCTCCTTTGACAGGTGAGAGAGGGCTGGTTTCTCCTTTGACAGGTGAGAGAGGGCTGGTTTCTCCTTTGACAGGTGAGAGAGGGCTGGTTTCTCCTTTGACAGGTGAGAGAGGGCTGGTTTCTCCTTTGACAGGTGAGAGAGGGCTGGTTTCTCCTTTGACAGGTGAGAGAGGGCTGGTTTCTCCTTTGACAGGTGAGAGAGGGCTGGTTTCTCCTTTGACAGGTGAGAGAGGGCTGGTTTCTCCTTTGACAGGTGAGAGAGGGCTGGTTTCTCCTTTGACAGGTGAGAGAGGGCTGGTTTCTCCTTTGACAGGTGAGAGAGGGCTGGTTTCTCCTTTGACAGGTGAGAGAGGGCTGGTTTCTCCTTTGACAGGTGAGAGAGGGCAGGTTTCTCCTTTGACAGGTGAGAGAGGGCTGGTTTCTCCTTTGACAGGTGAGATAGGGCTGGTTTCTCCATTGACAGGTGAGAGAGGGCTGGTTTCTCCTTTGACAGGTGAGAGAGGGCTGGTTTCTCCTTTGACAGGTGAGAGAGGGCTGGTTTCTCCTTTGACAGGTGAGAGAGGGCTGGTTTCTCCTTTGACAGGTGAGATAGGGCTGGTTTCTCCTTTGACAGGTGAGATAGGGCTGGTTTCTCCTTTGACAGGTGAGAGAGGGCTGGTTTCTCCTTTGACAGGTGAGAGAGGGCTGGTTTCTCCTTTGACAGGTGAGAGAGGGCTGGTTTCTCCTTTGACAGGTGAGAGAGGGCTGGTTTCTCCTTTGACAGGTGAGAGAGGGCTGGTTTCTCCTTTGACAGGTGAGAGAGGGCTGGTTTCTCCTTTGACAGGTGAGATAGGGCTGGTTTCTCCTTTGACAGGTGAGATAGGGCTGGTTTCTCCTTTGACAGGTGAGAGAGGGCTGGTTTCTCCTTTGACAGGTGAGAGAGGGCTGGTTTCTCCTTTGACAGGTGAGAGAGGGCTGGTTTCTCCTTTGACAGGTGAGAGAGGGCTGGTTTCTCCTTTGACAGGTGAGAGAGGGCTGGTTTCTCCTTTGACAGGTGAGAGAGGGCTGGTTTCTCCTTTGACAGGTGAGAGAGGGCTGGTTTCTCCTTTGACAGGTGAGAGAGGGCTGGTTTCTCCTTTGACAGGTGAGAGAGGGCTGGTTTCTCCTTTGACAGGTGAGAGAGGGCTGGTTTCTCCTTTGACAGGTGAGAGAGGGCTGGTTTCTCCATTGACAGGTGAGATAGGGCTGGTTTCTCCTTTGACAGGTGAGAGAGGGCTGGTTTCTCCATTGACAGGTGAGAGAGGGCTGGTTTCTCCTTTGACAGGTGAGAGAGGGCTGGTTTCTCCTTTGACAGGTGAGAGAGGGCTGGTTTCTCCTTTGACAGGTGAGAGAGGGCTGGTTTCTCCTTTGACAGGTGAGAGAGGGCTGGTTTCTCCTTTGACAGGTGAGAGAGGGCTGGTTTCTCCTTTGACAGGTGAGAGAGGGCTGGTTTCTCCTTTGACAGGTGAGAGAGGGCTGGTTTCTCCTTTGACAGGTGAGAGAGGGCTGGTTTCTCCTTTGACAGGTGAGAGAGGGCTGGTTTCTCCTTTGACAGGTGAGAGAGGGCTGGTTTCTCCTTTGACAGGTGAGAGAGGGCTGGTTTCTCCTTTGACAGGTGAGAGAGGGCTGGTTTCTCCTTTGACAGGTGAGAGAGGGCTGGTTTCTCCTTTGACAGGTGAGAGAGGGCTGGTTTCTCCTTTGACAGGTGAGAGAGGGCTGGTTTCTCCTTTGACAGGTGAGAGAGGGCTGGTTTCTCCTTTGACAGGTGAGAGAGGGCTGGTTTCTCCTTTGACAGGTGAGAGAGGGCAGGTTTCTCCTTTGACAGGTGAGAGAGGGCTGGTTTCTCCTTTGACAGGTGAGATAGGGCTGGTTTCTCCATTGACAGGTGAGAGAGGGCTGGTTTCTCCTTTGACAGGTGAGAGAGGGCTGGTTTCTCCTTTGACAGGTGAGAGAGGGCTGGTTTCTCCTTTGACAGGTGAGAGAGGGCTGGTTTCTCCTTTGACAGGTGAGATAGGGCTGGTTTCTCCTTTGACAGGTGAGATAGGGCTGGTTTCTCCTTTGACAGGTGAGAGAGGGCTGGTTTCTCCTTTGACAGGTGAGAGAGGGCTGGTTTCTCCTTTGACAGGTGAGAGAGGGCTGGTTTCTCCTTTGACAGGTGAGAGAGGGCTGGTTTCTCCTTTGACAGGTGAGAGAGGGCTGGTTTCTCCTTTGACAGGTGAGAGAGGGCTGGTTTCTCCTTTGACAGGTGAGATAGGGCTGGTTTCTCCTTTGACAGGTGAGATAGGGCTGGTTTCTCCTTTGACAGGTGAGAGAGGGCTGGTTTCTCCTTTGACAGGTGAGAGAGGGCTGGTTTCTCCTTTGACAGGTGAGAGAGGGCTGGTTTCTCCTTTGACAGGTGAGAGAGGGCTGGTTTCTCCTTTGACAGGTGAGAGAGGGCTGGTTTCTCCTTTGACAGGTGAGAGAGGGCTGGTTTCTCCTTTGACAGGTGAGAGAGGGCTGGTTTCTCCTTTGACAGGTGAGAGAGGGCTGGTTTCTCCTTTGACAGGTGAGAGAGGGCTGGTTTCTCCTTTGACAGGTGAGAGAGGGCTGGTTTCTCCTTTGACAGGTGAGAGAGGGCTGGTTTCTCCTTTGACAGGTGAGAGAGGGCTGGTTTCTCCTTTGACAGGTGAGAGAGGGCTGGTTTCTCCTTTGACAGGTGAGAGAGGGCTGGTTTCTCCTTTGACAGGTGAGAGAGGGCTGGTTTCTCCTTTGACAGGTGAGATAGGGCTGGTTTCTCCTTTGACAGGTGAGATAGGGCTGGTTTCTCCTTTGACAGGTGAGAGAGGGCTGGTTTCTCCTTTGACAGGTGAGAGAGGGCTGGTTTCTCCTTTGACAGGTGAGAGAGGGCTGGTTTCTCCTTTGACAGGTGAGAGAGGGCTGGTTTCTCCTTTGACAGGTGAGAGAGGGCTGGTTTCTCCTTTGACAGGTGAGAGAGGGCTGGTTTCTCCTTTGACAGGTGAGAGAGGGCTGGTTTCTCCTTTGACAGGTGAGAGAGGGCTGGTTTCTCCTTTGACAGGTGAGAGAGGGCTGGTTTCTCCTTTGACAGGTGAGAGAGGGCTGGTTTCTCCTTTGACAGGTGAGAGAGGGCTGGTTTCTCCATTGACAGGTGAGATAGGGCTGGTTTCTCCTTTGACAGGTGAGAGAGGGCTGGTTTCTCCATTGACAGGTGAGAGAGGGCTGGTTTCTCCTTTGACAGGTGAGAGAGGGCTGGTTTCTCCTTTGACAGGTGAGAGAGGGCTGGTTTCTCCATTGACAGGTGAGAGAGGGCTGGTTTCTCCTTTGACAGGTGAGAGAGGGCTGGTTTCTCCTTTGACAGGTGAGATAGGGCTGGTTTCTCCTTTGACAGGTGAGATAGGGCTGGTTTCTCCTTTGACAGGTGAGAGAGGGCTGGTTTCTCCTTTGACAGGTGAGAGAGGGCTGGTTTCTCCTTTGACAGGTGAGAGAGGGCTGGTTTCTCCTTTGACAGGTGAGAGAGGGCTGGTTTCTCCTTTGACAGGTGAGAGAGGGCTGGTTTCTCCTTTGACAGGTGAGAGAGGGCTGGTTTCTCCTTTGACAGGTGAGAGAGGGCTGGTTTCTCATTTGACAGGTGAGAGAGGGCTGGTTTCTCCTTTGACAGGTGAGAGAGGGCTGGTTTCTCCTTTGACAGGTGAGAGAGGGCTGGTTTCTCCTTTGACAGGTGAGAGAGGGCTGGTTTCTCCTTTGACAGGTGAGAGAGGGCTGGTTTCTCCTTTGACAGGTGAGAGAGGGCTGGTTTCTCCTTTGACAGGTGAGAGAGGGCTGGTTTCTCCTTTGACAGGTGAGAGAGGGCTGGTTTCTCCTTTGACAGGTGAGAGAGGGCTGGTTTCTCCTTTGACAGGTGAGAGAGGGCTGGTTTCTCCTTTGACAGGTGAGAGAGGGCTGGTTTCTCCTTTGACAGGTGAGAGAGGGCTGGTTTCTCCTTTGACAGGTGAGAGAGGGCTGGTTTCTCCTTTGACAGGTGAGAGAGGGCTGGTTTCTCCTTTGACAGGTGAGAGAGGGCTGGTTTCTCCTTTGACAGGTGAGAGAGGGCTGGTTTCTCCTTTGACAGGTGAGAGAGGGCTGGTTTCTCCATTGACAGGTGAGAGAGGGCTGGTTTCTCCTTTGACAGGTGAGAGAGGGCTGGTTTCTCCTTTGACAGGTGAGAGAGGGCTGGTTTCTCCTTTGACAGGTGAGAGAGGGCTGGTTTCTCCTTTGACAGGTGAGAGAGGGCTGGTTTCTCCTTTGACAGGTGAGAGAGGGCTGGTTTCTCCTTTGACAGGTGAGAGAGGGCTGGTTTCTCCTTTGACAGGTGAGAGAGGGCTGGTTTCTCCTTTGACAGGTGAGAGAGGGCTGGTTTCTCCATTGACAGGTGAGAGAGGGCTGGTTTCTCCTTTGACAGGTGAGAGAGGGCTGGTTTCTCCTTTGACAGGTGAGAGAGGGCTGGTTTCTCCTTTGACAGGTGAGAGAGGGCTGGTTTCTCCTTTGACAGGTGAGAGAGGGCTGGTTTCTCCTTTGACAGGTGAGAGAGGGCTGGTTTCTCCTTTGACAGGTGAGAGAGGGCTGGTTTCTCCTTTGACAGGTGAGAGAGGGCTGGTTTCTCCTTTGACAGGTGAGAGAGGGCTGGTTTCTCCTTTGACAGGTGAGAGAGGGCTGGTTTCTCCTTTGACAGGTGAGAGAGGGCTGGTTTCTCCTTTGACAGGTGAGAGAGGGCTGGTTTCTCCTTTGACAGGTGAGAGAGGGCTGGTTTCTCCTTTGACAGGTGAGAGAGGGCTGGTTTCTCCTTTGACAGGTGAGAGAGGGCTGGTTTCTCCTTTGACAGGTGAGAGAGGGCTGGTTTCTCCTTTGACAGGTGAGAGAGGGCTGGTTTCTCCTTTGACAGGTGAGAGAGGGCTGGTTTCTCCTTTGACAGGTGAGAGAGGGCAGGTTTCTCCTTTGACAGGTGAGAGAGGGCTGGTTTCTCCTTTGACAGGTGAGATAGGGCTGGTTTCTCCATTGACAGGTGAGAGAGGGCTGGTTTCTCCTTTGACAGGTGAGAGAGGGCTGGTTTCTCCTTTGACAGGTGAGAGAGGGCTGGTTTCTCCTTTGACAGGTGAGAGAGGGCTGGTTTCTCCTTTGACAGGTGAGATAGGGCTGGTTTCTCCTTTGACAGGTGAGATAGGGCTGGTTTCTCCTTTGACAGGTGAGAGAGGGCTGGTTTCTCCTTTGACAGGTGAGAGAGGGCTGGTTTCTCCTTTGACAGGTGAGAGAGGGCTGGTTTCTCCTTTGACAGGTGAGAGAGGGCTGGTTTCTCCTTTGACAGGTGAGAGAGGGCTGGTTTCTCCTTTGACAGGTGAGAGAGGGCTGGTTTCTCCTTTGACAGGTGAGATAGGGCTGGTTTCTCCTTTGACAGGTGAGATAGGGCTGGTTTCTCCTTTGACAGGTGAGAGAGGGCTGGTTTCTCCTTTGACAGGTGAGAGAGGGCTGGTTTCTCCTTTGACAGGTGAGAGAGGGCTGGTTTCTCCTTTGACAGGTGAGAGAGGGCTGGTTTCTCCTTTGACAGGTGAGAGAGGGCTGGTTTCTCCTTTGACAGGTGAGAGAGGGCTGGTTTCTCCTTTGACAGGTGAGAGAGGGCTGGTTTCTCCTTTGACAGGTGAGAGAGGGCTGGTTTCTCCTTTGACAGGTGAGAGAGGGCTGGTTTCTCCTTTGACAGGTGAGAGAGGGCTGGTTTCTCCTTTGACAGGTGAGAGAGGGCTGGTTTCTCCTTTGACAGGTGAGAGAGGGCTGGTTTCTCCTTTGACAGGTGAGAGAGGGCTGGTTTCTCCTTTGACAGGTGAGAGAGGGCTGGTTTCTCCTTTGACAGGTGAGAGAGGGCTGGTTTCTCCTTTGACAGGTGAGATAGGGCTGGTTTCTCCTTTGACAGGTGAGATAGGGCTGGTTTCTCCTTTGACAGGTGAGAGAGGGCTGGTTTCTCCTTTGACAGGTGAGAGAGGGCTGGTTTCTCCTTTGACAGGTGAGAGAGGGCTGGTTTCTCCTTTGACAGGTGAGAGAGGGCTGGTTTCTCCTTTGACAGGTGAGAGAGGGCTGGTTTCTCCTTTGACAGGTGAGAGAGGGCTGGTTTCTCCTTTGACAGGTGAGAGAGGGCTGGTTTCTCCTTTGACAGGTGAGAGAGGGCTGGTTTCTCCTTTGACAGGTGAGAGAGGGCTGGTTTCTCCTTTGACAGGTGAGAGAGGGCTGGTTTCTCCTTTGACAGGTGAGAGAGGGCTGGTTTCTCCATTGACAGGTGAGATAGGGCTGGTTTCTCCTTTGACAGGTGAGAGAGGGCTGGTTTCTCCATTGACAGGTGAGAGAGGGCTGGTTTCTCCTTTGACAGGTGAGAGAGGGCTGGTTTCTCCTTTGACAGGTGAGAGAGGGCTGGTTTCTCCATTGACAGGTGAGAGAGGGCTGGTTTCTCCTTTGACAGGTGAGAGAGGGCTGGTTTCTCCTTTGACAGGTGAGATAGGGCTGGTTTCTCCTTTGACAGGTGAGATAGGGCTGGTTTCTCCTTTGACAGGTGAGAGAGGGCTGGTTTCTCCTTTGACAGGTGAGAGAGGGCTGGTTTCTCCTGTTGACGTAGGTGAGAGAGGGCTGGTTTCTCCGTTGACAGGTGAGAGAGGGCTGGTTTCTCCTTTGACAGGTGAGAGAGGGCTGGTTTCTCCGTTGACAGGTGAGAGAGGGCTGGTTTCTCCTGTTGACATAGGTGAGAGAGGGCTGGTTTCTCCTGTTGACGTAGGTGAGAGAGGGCTGGTTTCTCCTTTGACAGGTGAGAGAGGGCTGGTTTCTCCTGTTGACGTAGGTGAGAGAGGGCTGGTTTCTCCTGTTGACGTAGGTGAGAGAGGGCTGGTTTCTCCGTTGACAGGTGAGAGAGGGCTGGTTTCTCCTTTGACAGGTGAGAGAGGGCTGGTTTCTCCTTTGACAGGTGAGAGAGGGCTGGTTTCTCCTGTTGACATAGGTGAGAGAGGGCTGGTTTCTCCTTTGACAGGTGAGAGAGGGCTGGTTTCTCCTTTGACAGGTGAGAGAGGGCTGGTTTCTCCTTTGACAGGTGAGAGAGGGCTGGTTTCTCCTGTTGACAGGTGAGAGAGGGCTGGTTTCTCCTGTTGACAGGTGAGAGAGGGCTGGTTTCTCCTGTTGACAGGTGAGAGAGGGCTGGTTTCTCCTGTTGACAGGTGAGAGAGGGCTGGTTTCTCCTTTGACAGGTGAGAGAGGGCTGGTTTCTCCTGTTGACATAGGTGAGAGAGGGCTGGTTTCTCCTGTTGACGTAGGTGAGAGAGGGCTGGTTTCTCCATTGTCAGGTGAGAGAGGGCTGGTTTCTCCTGTTGACATAGGTGAGAGAGGGCTGGTTTCTCCTTTGACAGGTGAGAGAGGGCTGGTTTCTCCTGTTGACAGGTGAGAGAGGGCTGGTTTCTCCTGTTGACGTAGGTGAGAGAGGGCTGGTTTCTCCTGTTGACGTAGGTGAGAGAGGGCTGGTTTCTCCTTTGACAGGTGAGAGAGGGCTGGTTTCTCCTGTTGACGTAGGTGAGAGAGGGCTGGTTTCTCCTGTTGACGTAGGTGAGAGAGGGCTGGTTTCTCCTTTGACAGGTGAGAGAGGGCTGGTTTCTCCTGTTGACAGGTGAGAGAGGGCTGGTTTCTCCTGTTGACGTAGGTGAGAGAGGGCTGGTTTCTCCTGTTGACAGGTGAGAGAGGGCTGGTTTCTCCTTTGACAGGTGAGAGAGGGCTGGTTTCTCCTTTGACAGGTGAGAGAGGGCTGGTTTCTCCATTGACAGGTGAGATAGGGCTGGTTTCTCCTTTGACAGGTGAGAGAGGGCTGGTTTCTCCATTGACAGGTGAGAGAGGGCTGGTTTCTCCTTTGACAGGTGAGAGAGGGCTGGTTTCTCCTTTGACAGGTGAGAGAGGGCTGGTTTCTCCATTGACAGGTGAGAGAGGGCTGGTTTCTCCTTTGACAGGTGAGAGAGGGCTGGTTTCTCCTTTGACAGGTGAGATAGGGCTGGTTTCTCCTTTGACAGGTGAGATAGGGCTGGTTTCTCCTTTGACAGGTGAGAGAGGGCTGGTTTCTCCTTTGACAGGTGAGAGAGGGCTGGTTTCTCCTTTGACAGGTGAGAGAGGGCTGGTTTCTCCTTTGACAGGTGAGAGAGGGCTGGTTTCTCCTTTGACAGGTGAGAGAGGGCTGGTTTCTCCTTTGACAGGTGAGAGAGGGCTGGTTTCTCCTTTGACAGGTGAGAGAGGGCTGGTTTCTCCTTTGACAGGTGAGAGAGGGCTGGTTTCTCCTTTGACAGGTGAGAGAGGGCTGGTTTCTCCTTTGACAGGTGAGAGAGGGCTGGTTTCTCCTTTGACAGGTGAGAGAGGGCTGGTTTCTCCTTTGACAGGTGAGAGAGGGCTGGTTTCTCCTTTGACAGGTGAGAGAGGGCTGGTTTCTCCATTGACAGGTGAGATAGGGCTGGTTTCTCCGTTGACAGGTGAGAGAGGGCTGGTTTCTCCATTGACAGGTGAGAGAGGGCTGGTTTCTCCGTTGACAGGTGAGAGAGGGCTGGTTTCTCCATTGTCAGGTGAGAGAGGGCTGGTTTCTCCTTTGACAGGTGAGAGAGGGCTGGTTTCTCCATTGTCAGGTGAGAGAGGGCTGGTTTCTCTGTTGACAGGTGAGATAGGGCTGGTTTCTCCTTTGACAGGTGAGAGAGGGCTGGTTTCTCCATTGTCAGGTGAGAGAGGGCTGGTTTCTCTGTTGACAGGTGAGATAGGGCTGGTTTCTCCTTTGACAGGTGAGAGAGGGCTGGTTTCTCCATTGACAGGTGAGAGAGGGCTGGTTTCTCCGTTGACAGGTGAGAGAGCGCTGGTTTCTCTGTTGACAAGGTGAGAGAGGGCTGGTTTCTCTGTTGACAGGTGAGAGAGGGCTGGTTTCTCCGTTGACAGGTGAGAGAGGGCTGGTTTCTCTGTTGACAGGTGAGAGAGGGCTGGTTTCTCTGTTGACAGGTGAGAGAGGGCTGGTTTCTCCTTTGACAGGTGAGAGAGGGCTGGTTTCTCCATTGACAGGTGAGAGAGGGCTGGTTTCTCCATTGACAGGTGAGAGAGGGCTGGTTTCTCCGTTGACAGGTGAGAGAGGGCTGGTTTCTCCGTTGACAGGTGAGAGAGGGCTGGTTTCTCTGTTGACGTAGGTGAGATAGGGCTGGTTTCTCTGTTGACGTAGGTGAGATAGGGCTGGTTTCTCTGTTGACGTAGGTGAGATAGGGCTGGTTTCTCTGTTGACGTAGGTGAGATAGGGCTGGTTTCTCTGTTGACGTAGGTGAGATAGGGCTGGTTTCTCCGTTGACAGGTGAGAGAGGGCTGGTTTCTCCGTTGACGTAGGTGAGATAGGGCTGGTTTCTCCGTTGACAGGTGAGAGAGGGCTGGTTTCTCTGTTGACAGGTGAGAGAGGGCTGGTTTCTCCTTTGACAGGTGAGAGAGGGCTGGTTTCTCCATTGACAGGTGAGATAGGGCTGGTTTCTCCGTTGTCAGGTGAGAGAGGGCTGGTTTCTCTGTTGACAGGTGAGATAGGGCTGGTTTCTCCGTTGACAGGTGAGAGAGGGCTGGTTTCTCCGTTGACAGGTGAGAGAGGGCTGGTTTCTCCGTTGACAGGTGAGAGAGGGCTGGTTTCTCCGTTGACAGGTGAGAGAGGGCTGGTTTCTCCATTGACAGGTGAGATAGGGCTGGTTTCTCCGTTGACAGGTGAGATAGGGCTGGTTTCTCCGTTGACAGGTGAGAGAGGGCTGGTTTCTCCGTTGACAGGTGAGATAGGGCTGGTTTCTCCATTGACAGGTGAGATAGGGCTGGTTTCTCCGTTGACAGGTGAGAGAGGGCTGGTTTCTCTGTTGACAGGTGAGAGAGGGCTGGTTTCTCCGTTGACAGGTGAGAGAGGGCTGGTTTCTCCGTTGACAGGTGAGAGAGGGCTGGTTTCTCCTTTGACAGGTGAGAGAGGGCTGGTTTCTCCGTTGACAGGTGAGATAGGGCTGGTTTCTCCGTTGACAGGTGAGATAGGGCTGGTTTCTCCGTTGACAGGTGAGAGAGGGCTGGTTTCTCCGTTGACAGGTGAGATAGGGCTGGTTTCTCCGTTGACAGGTGAGATAGGGCTGGTTTCTCCGTTGACAGGTGAGATAGGGCTGGTTTCTCTGTTGACAGGTGAGAGAGGGCTGGTTTCTCTGTTGACAGGTGAGAGAGGGCTGGTTTCTCCGTTGACAGGTGAGAGAGGGCTGGTTTCTCCGTTGACAGGTGAGATAGGGCTGGTTTCTCCGTTGACAGGTGAGAGAGGGCTGGTTTCTCCGTTGACAGGTGAGATAGGGCTGGTTTCTCCGTTGACAGGTGAGAGAGGGCTGGTTTCTCCTTTGACAGGTGAGAGAGGGCTGGTTTCTCCGTTGACAGGTGAGAGAGGGCTGGTTTCTCCGTTGACAGGTGAGAGAGGGCTGGTTTCTCCGTTGACAGGTGAGAAAGGGCTGGTTTCTCTGTTGACAGGTGAGAGAGGGCTGGTTTCTCTGTTGACAGGTGAGAGAGGGCTGGTTTCTCCGTTGACAGGTGAGAGAGGGCTGGTTTCTCCGTTGACAGGTGAGAGAGGGCTGGTTTCTCCGTTGACAGGTGAGAAAGGGCTGGTTTCTCCTTTGACAGGTGAGAGAGGGCTGGTTTCTCCGTTGACAGGTGAGAGAGGGCTGGTTTCTCTGTTGACATAGGTGAGAGAGGGATGGTTTCTCTGTTGACGTAGGTGAGAGAGGGCTGGTTTCTCCATTGTCAGGTGAGAGAGGGCTGGTTTCTCTGTTGACATAGGTGAGAGAGGGCTGGTTTCTCCGTTGACAGGTGAGAGAGGGCTGGTTTCTCTGTTGACAGGTGAGATAGGGCTGGTTTCTCTGTTGACGTAGGTGAGAGAGGGCTGGTTTCTCTGTTGACGTAGGTGAGAGAGGGCTGGTTTCTCTGTTGACGTAGGTGAGAGAGGGCTGGTTTCTCCATTGACAGGTGAGAGAGGGCTGGTTTCTCTGTTGACGTAGGTGAGAGAGGGCTGGTTTCTCTGTTGACGTAGGTGAGAGAGGGCTGGTTTCTCCGTTGACAGGTGAGAGAGGGCTGGTTTCTCTGTTGACGTAGGTGAGAGAGGGCTGGTTTCTCTGTTGACGTAGGTGAGAGAGGGCTGGTTTCTCCGTTGACAGGTGAGAAAGGGCTGGTTTCTCCTTTGACAGGTGAGAGAGGGCTGGTTTCTCCGTTGACAGGTGAGAGAGGGCTGGTTTCTCTGTTGACATAGGTGAGAGAGGGATGGTTTCTCTGTTGACGTAGGTGAGAGAGGGCTGGTTTCTCCGTTGACAGGTGAGAGAGGGCTGGTTTCTCTGTTGACGTAGGTGAGAGAGGGCTGGTTTCTCTGTTGACGTAGGTGAGAGAGGGCTGGTTTCTCCGTTGACAGGTGAGAAAGGGCTGGTTTCTCCTTTGACAGGTGAGAGAGGGCTGGTTTCTCCGTTGACAGGTGAGAGAGGGCTGGTTTCTCTGTTGACATAGGTGAGAGAGGGATGGTTTCTCTGTTGACGTAGGTGAGAGAGGGCTGGTTTCTCCATTGTCAGGTGAGAGAGGGCTGGTTTCTCTGTTGACATAGGTGAGAGAGGGCTGGTTTCTCCGTTGACAGGTGAGAGAGGGCTGGTTTCTCTGTTGACGTAGGTGAGAGAGGGCTGGTTTCTCTGTTGACGTAGGTGAGAGAGGGCTGGTTTCTCCGTTGACAGGTGAGAGAGGGCTGGTTTCTCTGTTGACATAGGTGAGAGAGGGCTGGTTTCTCTGTTGACGTAGGTGAGAGAGGGCTGGTTTCTCCGTTGACAGGTGAGAGAGGGCTGGTTTCTCCGTTGACATAGGTGAGAGAGGGCTGGTTTCTCCGTTGACAGGTGAGAGAGGGCTGGTTTCTCCGTTGACAGGTGAGAGAGGGCTGGTTTCTCTGTTGACGTAGGTGAGAGAGGGATGGTTTCTCTGTTGACGTAGGTGAGAGAGGGCTGGTTTCTCCATTGACAGGTGAGAGAGGGCTGGTTTCTCTGTTGACATAGGTGAGAGAGGGCTGGTTTCTCCGTTGACGTAGGTGAGAGAGGGCTGGTTTCTCCGTTGACAGGTGAGAGAGGGCTGGTTTCTCTGTTGACGTAGGTGAGAGAGGGCTGGTTTCTCCGTTGACGTAGGTGAGAGAGGGCTGGTTTCTCTGTTGACGTAGGTGAGAGAGGGCTGGTTTCTCCGTTGACAGGTGAGAGAGGGCTGGTTTCTCCGTTGACGTAGGTGAGAGAGGGCTGGTTTCTCCGTTGACAGGTGAGAGAGGGCTGGTTTCTCCATTGTCAGGTGAGAGAGGGCTGGTTTCTCCATTGTCAGGTGAGAGAGGGCTGGTTTCTCCATTGTCAGGTGAGATAGGGCTGGTTTCTCCATTGTCAGGTGAGATAGGGCTGGTTTCTCCATTGTCAGGTGAGAGAGGGCTGGTTTCTCCGTTGACAGGTGAGAGAGGGCTGGTTTCTCCTTTGACAGGTGAGAGAGGGCTGGTTTCTCCGTTGACAGGTGAGAGAGGGCTGGTTTCTCCGTTGACAGGTGAGAGAGGGCTGGTTTCTCCGTTGACAGGTGAGAAAGGGCTGGTTTCTCCGTTGACAGGTGAGAGAGGGCTGGTTTCTCCGTTGACAGGTGAGAGAGGGCTGGTTTCTCCGTTGACAGGTGAGAGAGGGCTGGTTTCTCCGTTGACAGGTGAGAAAGGGCTGGTTTCTCCTTTGACAGGTGAGAGAGGGCTGGTTTCTCCGTTGACAGGTGAGAGAGGGCTGGTTTCTCTGTTGACATAGGTGAGAGAGGGCTGGTTTCTCCGTTGACGTAGGTGAGAAAGGGCTGGTTTCTCCTTTGACAGGTGAGAGAGGGCTGGTTTCTCCGTTGACAGGTGAGAGAGGGCTGGTTTCTCCATTGACAGGTGAGAGAGGGCTGGTTTCTCCGTTGACAGGTGAGATAGGGCTGGTTTCTCTGTTGACGTAGGTGAGAGAGGGCTGGTTTCTCTGTTGACGTAGGTGAGAGAGGGCTGGTTTCTCCATTGACAGGTGAGAGAGGGCTGGTTTCTCTGTTGACGTAGGTGAGAGAGGGCTGGTTTCTCTGTTGACGTAGGTGAGAGAGGGCTGGTTTCTCCGTTGACAGGTGAGAGAGGGCTGGTTTCTCTGTTGACGTAGGTGAGAGAGGGCTGGTTTCTCTGTTGACAGGTGAGAGAGGGCTGGTTTCTCCGTTGACAGGTGAGAGAGGGCTGGTTTCTCCGTTGACAGGTGAGAGAGGGCTGGTTTCTCCGTTGACAGGTGAGATAGGGCTGGTTTCTCCATTGTCAGGTGAGAGAGGGCTGGTTTCTCCATTGTCAGGTGAGATAGGGCTGGTTTCTCCATTGTCAGGTGAGAGAGGGCTGGTTTCTCCATTGTCAGGTGAGATAGGGCTGGTTTCTCCATTGTCAGGTGAGAGAGGGCTGGTTTCTCCATTGTCAGGTGAGATAGGGCTGGTTTCTCCATTGTCAGGTGAGAGAGGGCTGGTTTCTCCGTTGACAGGTGAGAGAGGCTGGTTTCTCCATTGTCAGGTGAGATAGGGCTGGTTTCTCCATTGTCAGGTGAGATAGGGCTGGTTTCTCCATTGTCAGGTGAGAGAGGGCTGGTTTCTCCATTGACAGGTGAGATAGGGCTGGTTTCTCCATTGACAGGTGAGAGAGGGCTGGTTTCTCCGTTGACAGGTGAGATAGGGCTGGTTTCTCCATTGTCAGGTGAGAGAGGGCTGGTTTCTCCGTTGACAGGTGAGATAGGGCTGGTTTCTCCGTTGACAGGTGAGAGAGGGCTGGTTTCTCCGTTGACAGGTGAGAGAGGGCTGGTTTCTCCATTGACAGGTGAGAGAGGGCTGGTTTCTCCATTGACAGGTGAGAGAGGGCTGGTTTCTCTGTTGACAGGTGAGATAGGGCTGGTTTCTCCGTTGACAGGTGAGAGAGGGCTGGTTTCTCCATTGTCAGGTGAGATAGGGCTGGTTTCTCCATTGTCAGGTGAGATAGGGCTGGTTTCTCCATTGTCAGGTGAGAGAGGGCTGGTTTCTCCGTTGACAGGTGAGAGAGGGCTGGTTTCTCCGTTGACAGGTGAGATAGGGCTGGTTTCTCCATTGTCAGGTGAGAGAGGGCTGGTTTCTCCGTTGACAGGTGAGAGAGGGCTGGTTTCTCTGTTGACGTAGGTGAGAGAGGGCTGGTTTCTCCATTGACAGGTGAGAGAGGGCTGGTTTCTCCGTTGACAGGTGAGATAGGGCTGGTTTCTCCATTGTCAGGTGAGAGAGGGCTGGTTTCTCCGTTGACGTAGGTGAGAGAGGGCTGGTTTCTCTGTTGACATAGGTGAGATGGGGCTGACTACTTTCAATTTTTTCTATTTCACCTTTATTTAACCAGGTAGGCCAGTTGAGAACAAGTTCTCATTTACATCTGCGACCTGGCCAAGATAAAGCATAGCAGTGCGACACAAACAACAACACAGAGTTACACATGGGATAAACAAACATACAGTCAATAACACAATAGAAATGTCTATATACAGTGTGTGCAAATTAGGTAAGATAAGGGAGGTAAGGTAATAAATAGGCCATAGTGCCGAAACAATTACAATTTAGCAATAAAAGTGAGTGATAGATGTGCTGAAGATGAATGTGCAAGTAGAGATACTGGGGTGCAAAGGAGCAAAAGAAGAAAAAAAACACTATGGGGATGAGGTAGTTGGATTGGCTATTTACAGATGGGCTATACCAGCATGTCCTTTATCTCTCTCATCTCTCTCTCTCCTCTCATCCCTCCAGTCTGTTGAAAGCGTATGAGCAGTGCTCCAGCGACACAGAAAGAGAGAAACTACTCTCCTCCATCCGATATGGAAAACTGAAAAGGTGAGAACGTGTGAAAAGAACTGCAGATGTTAATTAATTGACTGCTTATTGTCGGTTCTGTTTTGCATTTCAGGAACTTGGGTCCAGCTTTGAGTCGCACAGTCTACCAGCTCTACTGTACGAAAGGAGCACTGTCATAGACACACGCACCACAACACACAACACACAACACACACACACCTCTACAATGTAGTGTTTAAAATACTTTGTTCCTTTGTCATTCCCTGCCAAGGTAAACCTATATGTAAATGCTGCTATTGTTGTGATTTTTCTACTATTTTCTAGTCAAATGCGGCAGCAGGTAGCCTAGCGGTTAGAGCGTTGGACTAGTAACCGAAAGGTTGCTAGATCGAATCCCCGAGCTGACAAGGTACAGATCTGTCGTTCTGCCCCTGAACAAGGCAGTTAAACCCACCGTTCCTAGGCCGTCATTGAAAATAAGAATTTGTTCTTAGCTGACTTGCCTAGTTAAATAAAGGTAAAAGAATTAAGTGTTGTTTTAAAAAGTTCCAGAAATTATGTTTAAGAATGAATAAAAGTCTTGGCTGTAGTTTGGAGAAAGATTATTTGTTGTTGTTATAAATGGATGTGTCACCCATAACACCCAAAGATGTTCCAGTTTATCACATTAAAGCATTTTAAAACAGCCCTAATTCACGGAGTGTACAACACATTATGAACACCTGCTCTTCCCATGACATAGACTGACCAGGTGAATCCAGGTGAAAGCTACGATCCCTTATTGATGTCACTTGTTCAATCCACTTCAATCAGTGTAGATGAAGGTGGAGGAGCAGTGGCGACACGTCATTCTGTTTTGAGCCCTGCCTTGTTAGCTTAGAGACTGTTTTTTAATGTTATTTTGGCATCGATACGTGTGTCACATATCAGTTTGCAAAGAATGTAAACAATGTAATAAAGCTGTATACAAACATCTCTTTTAGTTTTCTTGAGTAAAGCAGCTTCAAAATGCAGGTGTTTCAGCCTCGTGCTTTCTGTGGTGGTGGGGCAGCCAGCGGAAAATAGAGATTAGGGGTTGGTAATGTTCTCTAGTTGCGCCGTGATTGGCCCAGTGTTCTGTCACTCATGGGGACACTACGTCACCGCAAAATCTATGGGGAGAGTTTGAAAATTCAAGCCCCCTGGGTGCTGACATAGAGTTACATTAGAAGTGCCCATCCAAGAAGGCTCAAGATCATTGGCCACAGATAACGTTATATCTACCGTAGCTTTGATTGGACTGATCATGTCAACAACATACTTTCAAAATCTGAGCTAGCAGTCATCATGAATCAAGTTGACAATCTACTGGCAAATACGTTTTAATCCTTATTCATATGAAGATAAAATGTATCGGTGCTCATCGGCCATAGAACATAAACATTACAAAACTGGAAATCGCAAATCCAACAATGAGAGGTTTGGAAGGAATCAGTGGCTACCTGCAAGCATTGCAAAGCATCACTATCCTGCTATTCAGTGGAGTGGCTGTGTGGTCCCAAGTATGGGTTTAAGGGTCTCTTATCCAAGCTTAAAAGGATAAACATTCAACATTTGCCATATTGTCAATGAAGCATGATTTCTGCTGCGCTGGAAACTGAAATCTGACTTCAGTGAGTCCAAGCGAACTGGGAACTCGGGGAACAAACGAGCTCCGACTGGGAAAATACGTTGTCAAATGGTCATCCCAACTCGGAATTTTAAGTCGGGAACTCTGGCCTCTTTCTAGAGCTCCGACCTGAAGATCACTGACGTCATGATTCAACCTTGTTTTTTTCCCAGAGTTCCCAGTTGTCTTGGAAGCACCATAAATCCAGAGAATGCCAGACTTTGATGTCAAAGTTTGATGACAAAATTTGCCCACAAGGACTGCCGCAACCCCTTCCTGTTCAAGTGAGCATATCACAAGGTGAGTCCAGAAATGTCTTGTATGCTGCTGTATAAATGATGTAATATGCCAGGGAGATGTGTATACTGTAGCTAAGAAAGTAATACTAAGTGTATGTTGTGTAGTAATCTGTTAGTAGCCAATAAGCCTCACCTTAATAATTTGGTCCCTTTTCCCTCTCATAACTTCTCCTACTGTTCTGACTTGGTGGTGCACATGTAGCCTATAACCTGTTTTAGAGAAATATAGTCATTGAATATTGTAAGAGCTTCATAAATGTTTCATAAATGATGTATTATGCCAGCAGGGTTGGGGCGTAACTGATTACATGTAATCAGTTACATGGGAGGGATTCCGTTACATTACCAGCAAAAATATTGTAATCAGATTAGATTCTTTTGAAAAACTTGATTACTTTGAGGATTACTTTTACATTCAAAAAGGATGTTTTTTCATTCAGAATAATGAAAATAAAAAATGTAATCTGTTTTTTTGAATGACATTCAAATCAGCATTGAAAAAGGAGCAAGTTTAAATTTGTTCAATGTGAACGAGTCTGACCATAATTCAGAGACCACTATGATGTCACACCAAATGTGTTTGATGGATTGTGGGAAAAGAGCAGGAATAGGTTTTTGTTGGCTACAGTCCAAGCTATGTCTTCCAATGGTGCAACTGCTGTCTGCATCCAAAGCTTATCCAACTTGAATAAACGCTTGGAGGTAAGGATGACAGCAGTGGGGTAGTCAACGGCGATACGGATGTCACTTCTTAGTGATATCTACATAGCGCACTGATGTGAATCACAGCTTTTTACCAAAACAGAGGCGGAGCGGTCGTTTTGTTATTGTTTCATCTTGTGGATTTGCCCTTTAAACAGATGCATATTATCAAGATATCAAAGTGTCACCAACAAAAAGGTAAACAACAGGCCTATAGCCAATGCAGCACATGGCATACATTTTTCACATGTAAATAGCACTTTTCAGTAGTATTCAAAGCATGCCATTTCATGACAACAAAATCATAAACAACAGAGTAAGGCTGGGTAATAAGTCCTTAGTTTTGGGGTTATGCTCAGGTAAAACAATATGGATAATCTATACTTCCATATTTCCAAGTCCTCTTCTTGAAGATCAAAGGGAATAACATTTATTGTAATGACTGGAATTCTGATAGACTTTGGTTTTTAATGTAAAGATATAATTTAATCGTATTATTATGTGTAGTAGAAAGCGATGGGTTAGAAGAAGCCTACATAACCAACCCATAAAGTAAAACTTAACATCCATATATGGCCAGCTATGTAAACTTTAACATTGATTTATCCTGCAATACATGTCGTTCAATTGGTAACATACATTTTTGTCTTCTTCTAATGCCTCTTACGGGTAAAGTAATCTAAAAGAAACGGAATGTAATCAGATTACGTTATTGAGTTTGGGTAATCCAAAAATGATGTTACTGATTACAATTTTGGACAGGTAACTAGTAACTGTAAAGGATTACAGTAACCTACCCAACCCTGTATGCCAGGGAGATATGTATACTGTAGCTAAAAAAGTAATACTTAGTGTGTGTTGTGTAGTAAGCTGTTAGAAGCCCATGTGCCTCACCCTAATAATTTGGTCCCTTTTCCCTCTCATAATTTAGCCTACTGTTCTGACTTGGTAGTGCACATGTAGCCTATAGCCTGTTTTAGATAAATGTAATCATTGAATATTGTAAGAGCTTTCATTGTCTGCTTATAAGCCCCCTTTATTTATCCTACGGTTCTGACTTGGTGTACAGGGAGAATACTGTAAGAACGGCCCATGTTCTGAATTCTGTCGCTGTACATTTCAAAAGTGCTTAACAATTATTTTTAACCTTTATTTAACTAGGCAAGTCAATTCAGAACAAATTCTTATTTAACAATGAAGGCCTACAGCAGCCAAACCCTTCCCTAACCCAAATAACTCTGGGCCCTCTCGCCCTATGGGACTCCCGATCACAGCCGGTTGTGATACAGCCAGGGATCGAAATAGGGTCTGTAGTGACGCCTCTAGCGCCAAGATGAAGTGCCTTAGACCGCTGCGCCACTCGGGAGCCACTAATAGCTATATTGACTACGTCCGTCCTAGCTCGCTCATTAATGTCTTAATCGAAATTACGAATTGCCTCTTACCACTCGTCGTCCCCTGATGCCATAGTTTGTACATCTCAATTGTCAGAAGAAAAAAACACATTTGTTTCAGCAAGTCAGCCATATCAGCTATGTTTTCTTAAAAGGCAGTAAATGAGGCTGAATGAACTGTTTCCCTGTCAGACAAGGCTCTGCTGAAAGCCAGCTGTAGCAGTGGTAACGTGTTGGGACTCTGCTGTTGGGACAGCTTTATGTTAACAGTTTGTGGGCACCGTTTGTCACCGTTATAGTAGTGCAATGAATGTATTGTTTTGTGTTGTGTAGTGGCTTTGCTGGTATGCATTTAAAAAAATTGTGTTTGCCCCACCAAGATTTCCATGCTAAACCCGCCATTAGGGAGGAGACAGGTTAACGGAGGACTTTTAATCCTTGAGACATGGATGTGCGTGACTCAGAAGGTAGGGTAGTAGGTGCCAGGCACACCGGTTTGTGTCACGAACTGCAACACTGTGTAACGCTCGTCTTCCTCCTCGTCTGAGGAGGAGCAAGGATCGGACCAAAGCGCAGCGTGGTTTGAATACATAATTTAATATTATCAACGAAGACGAAAAACACTTGACAAAATACAAAAACAATAAACGACGTGAACAAACGAACGAAAACAGTACCGTGTGGCGAAACAAACACAGACACGGCAACAATCACCCACAAATAAACAGTGAAAACAGTCAACCTTAATATGGTTCCCAATCAGAGACAATGACAAACACCTGCCTCTGATTGAGAACCATATTAGGCCAAACAATAAACCCAACCTAGGAACACATAACATAGAATGCCCACCCAGCTCACGTCCTGACCAACTAAACAAGACTGAACAAAGGAAATAAGGTCAGGAACGTGACACACTGCTGGGTTTTTCATGCTCAACAGTTTCCGGTGTGCATCTAGAATGGTCCACCACCCAAAGGACTGTGAGGGAACATGTTATATTTGTGTGTATCAGATTGTACACAGTTGCTTTTCTGCCGACTAATTTCACTGGATTAATGCGAGTGACTGATTGTGCCTTGGAGGGATCCTCACTATAAGTATAAGCAATTTGTCAGTACGCCCAGAACATTGTTTTGAGAACCGAAAGAGGTATCTCAGTTTCAAGTTCTCAGTTTTGAGAGAAGAAACCTTGTGAGATATTGGTCAGTCACATACAGGAACCAGAGTTAATGATGAGTCATGTAAATCATGGTGATATGACTTGTTTGTATAGCCGTATATAAGAGTTCCGAAGTGAGTTCCGTATAAGAGTTCCCGAAGTGTGTGGTTGGCGGTTTTAGGGTCATGAAATACTGTGTGGATTACATGTGTTTGATGTATTTGATACCATTCCACTCCAGCCATTACCACGAGCTTGTCCTCCCAAATTACGGTGCCACCAACCTCCTGTGGTGGATTAGTGATGCATGGGTCAGCTGTTTGGTCACCCTCACCCACAATTGCTAATAACACATCCGCAACCTCCTAGTCCTACGTTTCTGCTTATGCTTTTCGGTAGGCTATTTGCATGTCTCAAATGTTCACTTGAACACATATAATTATACGGTTGAGAATGTTGTTATTAGCAAATGCTGGTGACCAGGTGAACAAACAGCTGACCTGCGCATCTCTAATGTATGTTGGCTATATGCTCAGGTGGTGGGCGACGTCGGTGGGCAAGCAGAAGGATGAGTAGGTGGAACCTTCTAGTTCTAAGGAGACAAAATAGAAAGAAAATAACTACCAGAGATGGGTTTTATCGTTGTTATTTATTTATTTTAATTCAGAGAATAAACTGTTTACCATAGAAAAGGAATCGGTTGTTCCTGGTTTTGCCTTTTACCGAGATCGCTGTCTGCCTTCACATCCTCCTCCTACCCATCCATCTTTCACATCAGCGCTCTCGTGCCTGCCCCTCGTGCTCACTCTGAACGAAACAGTAACCGTTGGCTCCTGCCGCGTTCATGTGCTAGTCGGAACTAGGAAACTCGGAAATGTTCGACTTGCTAACCGATTGAACAACCAGTTAGCAAGTTGGACATTTCAGAGTTTTCTAATTCCGAATAGCACATGAACTCAGCATTAGTCATCTCGAGCGTATGCACACACACCGCCCCACCTGCGTCTAGAACGAAGCCTAGAAGCATCACGGTTATCACCGCCAAACACTGAAGCGCACAGGACTAACGAACAGGCGTTAATCTAATCTTTAACGGAAGAAATGTGGGTTTTTATCTAATCTATGCTATGTTTGCATGGGAAAGGTGAATTAATCAAACCATGGAAGGCGTGAAGAAGAACCGAGAGGCACCGGGTGAATGAACTCTTCTGATCCCGACAGAGACGACTTTCAATCGGCGTGGATTATGCGCATTTGCCGCAGGCTGTACTGTCATCACTACAGTGAAACCGGATCTCGACCGGTGACGGATGGGGTGATTCCCTCCGTGCCGAGGAGGTGGTCCCAGCCTCTGTCCAGGGCCGCCACTGCTGGGGTGGGTCCACATCCCTGGCACCGTTAACCGTAGGGCTAACGGTAGGGCACGTGTCAGGGTGGAAGAGGAAAGATAACATGCAGACGGAGGTGCCAGTACCACCGGAGACAGGAGAGGAGACCTTAGAAGACCGAGCAGGGAGAGAGGAGGTAGGGGAACACTGCGGTGTGACTGACTGACTGGCTGAATGACTGGGTGTATAGGCTACATGGGGGACAGGCGCGCTTAGCCTAATTGTCTTTAAGGTCCATCAATAGATCAGACGCGCCTTTTTAGTTTATCCTTAGTTTTTATAGATTTGACACCTTTGCTTCCGGTGGCCTTGTTGTCATGGGTGATGGTGCAAGTTTTACTGTAGATGATAACACGTGACTGAAGATGCATGTCTTGGCCTACTCAACACTTTTAGCCTACAAATGAATTGCCAATTTATAGGGATGGTAGGTCTATAGTCCTATAAAAAACATGAGCTGGCACACACCCAGAGAAACGTATTTTATGTAGAGGTGCTGACTAACGTGGAATATAAACTATAAGCTATAAAAATAAACACAGTCACACGCTCTATATATAAACTCCCAGTCATTTATTGGGTAAAAAAAAAAACACCAACGTTTCTGCATCTCTGTGCCTTCTTCAGGGTGATGTCATGAATGCTCGAACCAATGACAACAATGAAGGGTGTGTCATAATGATTAAGTTAATTAGAATGAATTGAGTGAAACTGTAAAAAAAAAAAAACTATAGTTTATGGCATATTAAATATATTAGGCTATTGTTATCATATGGAAACATAATTGAATATTGTACATAGTAGGAGCATCAACATACATTATTGGTTAATTCAATTTTTTTTTTAAACATAGTCTGACTATAGCCTATTAGTATTGTTTGAAATTTTCCACAAGATGTGTTTAGTTAAAGGGGAAACTAATGTTGCCTATAGCACATCCAGATAGGGACAAAACATTACCACGGTGCGGATGAAAGGGCAGTGAAAAGCAAGGTGCCCTATTTCACTCACCTTATATACACTACATGACCAGAAGTATGTGGACATAACATTCATACTGATATATATTTATTTATTTAATTTAACCTTTATTTAACTTGGCATGTCAGTTAAGAACAAATTCTTATTTACAATTATGGCCTACATATAGGGGCCTACTGTAAATTACATTATGTCTGAGCGTGGACATGCCGCATGTTGTCGATAAACTAGATTAAATTAACAAACAAAAAAGTGAACAATTCGAAACGACTAGTTTTAAGTGTCTAAATACTCTTACAGGCACTATAATGGCTCTCCATATAATATACTACATGGTACTACAAAAGTAGGTGGACACCTGCTGGTCCAAAATCATGGGCATTAATATGGAGTTGGTCCCCCCTTTGCTGCTATAACAGCCTCCACTCTTCTGGGAAGGCTTTCCACTAGATGTTTGAACATTGCTGTGGGGACTTGCTTCCATTCAGCCACAAGAGCATTAGTGAGGTCGGGCACTGATGTTGGGCGATTAGGCCTGGCTCGCAGTCGGCGTTCCAATTCATCCCAAAGGTGTTCAGTGGGGTTGAGGTCAGGGCTCTGTGCAAGCCAGTGAAGTTCTTCCACACCGATCTCGACAAACCATTTCTGTATGGACCTCGCTTTGTGCATGGGGGCATTGTCATGCTGAAACAGGAAGGGCCTTCCCCAAACTGTTGCCGCAAAGTTGGAAGCACAGAATCGTCTAGAATGTAATTGTATGCTGTAGCATTAAGATTTCCCTTAACTGTAACTAAGAGGCCTGAACCATGAAAAAACGCCCCAGACCGTTATTCCTCCTCCACCAAACTTTACAGTTGGCACTATGCATTGGGGCAAGTAGCGTTCTTCTGGCATCCGCCAAACCCAGATACGTCCATCGGACTGCCAGATGGCGAAGATACGTCCATCGGACTGCCAGATGGCGAAGCGTGATTCATCACTCCACAGAACGCGTATCCACTGCTCTAGAGTCCAATGGCGGCGAGCTTTACACCACTCAAGCCGACACTTGACATTGAGCATGGTGATCTTAGGCTTGTGTGCGGCTGCTCGGCCGTGGAAACCCATTTCGTGAAGCTCCCGATGAACAGTTCTTGTGCTGACGTTGCTTCCAGAGGCAGTTTGTATCTCGGTAGTGAGTGTTGCAACCGAGGACAGACACATTTTATGAGCTACACGCTTCAGCACTTGGTGGTCGCATTCTGTGAGCTTGTGTGGCCTACCACTTTGCGGTTGAGCCGTTGCTGCTCCTAAATTAATCCACTTCACAATAACAGGACTTACAGTTGAACGGGGCATCTCTAGCAGGGCAGAAATTTGACGATCTGACTTGTTGGAAAGGTGGCATCCTATGACGGTGCCACTTTGAAAGTCACTGAGCTCTTCAATAAGGCCATTCTACTGCCAATGTTTGTCTATGGAGATTGCATGGCTGTGTGCTCGATTTTATACACCTGTCAGCAACGGGTGTGGCTGACATAGTAGAATCCACTAATTTGAAGGGGTGTCCACATACGTTTGGCCATGTAGTGTATTTCAGGCTGTTTGATGCAGCCCTCTGAAACACATTATGATTAGGCAGCTGTAGCCTGTCCTAAACACATTATGATTAGGCAGCTGTAACCTGTCCTAAACACATTATGATTAGGCAGCTGGAGCCTGTCCTAAACACATTATGATTAGGCAGCTGGAGCCTGTCCTAAACACATTATGATTAGGCAGCTGGAGCCTGTCCTAGACACATTATCAATAGGCAGCAGTAGCCTGTCCTAAACACATTATGAATAGGCAGCTGTAACCTGTCCTTAACACATTATGATTAGGCAGTAGCCTGTCCTAAACACATTATGATTAGGCAGCTGTAGCCTGTCCTAAACACATTATGACCAGGCAGCTGTAACCTGTCCTAAACACATTATGATTAGGCAGCTGTAGCCTGTCCTAAACACATTATGATTAGGCAGCTGTAGCCTGTCCTAAACACATTATGAATAGGCAGCTGTAACCTGTCCTAAACACATTATGGTTAGGCAGCTATAGCCTGTCCTAAACACATTATGAATAGGCAGCTGTAACCTGTCCTAAACACATTATGATTAGGCAGCTGTAGCCTGTCCTAAACACATTATGAATAGGCAGCTGTAGCCTGTCCTAAACACATTATGATTAGGCAGCTGTAGCCTGTCCTAAACACATTATGATTAGGCAGCTGTAGCCTGTCCTAAACACATTATGATTAGGCAGCTGGAGCCTGTCCTAAACACATTATGATTAGGCAGCTGGAGCCTGTCCTAAACACATTATGATTAGGCAGCTGTAGCCTGTCCTAAACACATTATGAATAGGCAGCTGTAGCCTGTCCTAAACACATTATGATTAGGCAGCTGTAGCCTGTCCTAAACACATTATGATTAGGCAGCTGTAGCCTGTCCTAAACACATTATGATTAGGCAGCTGGAGCCTGTCCTAAACACATTATGATTAGGCAGCTGGAGCCTGTCCTAAACACATTATGATTAGGCAGCTGTAGCCTGTCCTAAACACATTATGATTAGGCAGCTGTAGCCTGTCCTAAACACATTATGATTAGGCAGCTGTAGCCTGTCCTAAACACATTATGAATAGGCAGCTGTAGCCTGACCTAAACACATTATGAATAGGCAGCTGTAGCCTGTCCTAAACACATTATGATTAGGCAGCTGGAGCCTGTCCTAAACACATTATGATTAGGCAGCTGGAGCCTGTCCTAAACACATTATGATTAGGCAGCTGTAGCCTGTCCTAAACACATTATGAATAGGCAGCTGTAGCCTGTCCTAAACACATTATGATTAGGCAGCTGGAGCCTGTCCTAAACACATTATGATTAGGCAGCTGTAGCCTGTCCTAAACACATTATGATTAGGCAGCTGAAACCTGTCCTAAACACATTATGATTAGGCAGCTGTAGCTTGTCCTAAACACATTATGATTAGGCAGCTGTAACCTGTCCTAAACACATTATGATTAGGCAGCTGTAGCCTGTCCTAAACACATTATGATTAGGCAGCTGTAACCTGTCCTAAACACATTATGATTAGGCAGCTGTAGCCTGTCCTAAACACATTATGATTAGGCAGCTATAGCCTGTCCTAAACACATTATGATTAGGCAGCAGTAGCTTGTCCTAAACACATTATGATTAGGCAGCTGTAACCTGTCCTAAACACATTATCAATAGGCAGTAGCCTGTCCTATTCCACAGCATATAGAAGTAGTCCTACTCAAGACAACAGCCTGGATGTTTATTTTGGTAGGCTGATATTCCCATCTCTCCATCCTCAGCCATGCCTGCATCCCTCCCCCGTTCCTTTTCTCTCTCCCTCCATCTCCCGCTCCATATTTCCTGTGCAGTCTGCTGCATGTCTGCATTGCAGTCTCCCTGCCACAACCGCTGCTCCCTGCCTCATCTACCTACCTCACCATCTCTCTATTCCTTAATCTCTCTGTCCTCTCCCTCCATCTCTCTCTGTCCTCTCTCTCCATCTCTCTCTGTCCTCTCTCCATCTCGCTCTGTCCTCTGCCTCCATTTTTCCCTCCATCTCTCTGTCCTCTCCCCCGTCGCTCTCTCCCTCCATCTCTCTGTCCTCACCATCTCTCCCTCCCTCCATCTCTCTGTCTTCACCATCTCTCTCTCTCTCTCTCTCTCTCTCTCCGTCTCTCTCTCTCCCTCCATCTCTCTGTCCTCTCCCCCGTCTATCTCTCCCTCCATCTCTCTGTCCTCACCATCTCTCCATCTCTCTGTCTTCACCATCTCTCCCCCGTCTCTCTCCTCCTCCATCTCGCTGTCCTCTCCCTCCATCTCTTTCTCTCTCCGTCTCTCTCTCTCCCTCCATCTCTCCGTCCTCTTACAACCCGTGTGTTGTGATAGTAGCGTTGTTTGCTCTCTAACCTGTTAGTTGATGCGTCTTGACACCGTGATATACTGTACAGGCCTTAAGGCCGAGACAATAAGAAGACACAGTGGCAGAGTAAAGTCAACCACACTTTTGTTTCATCACTAAACCAGAGAGCGACATCTGTCTTGTGAAGTCCACGAAACATTTAGCACGTTTCCCAACAGTTACCAGACCTACAGCATCAAGTTCACGTTTTCCCAACAGTTACCAGACCTACAGCATCAAGTTCACGTTTTCCCAACAGTTACATGACCTACAGCATCAAGTTCACGTTTCCCAACAGTTACCAGACCTACAGCATCAAGTTCACGTTTCCCAACAGTTACCAGACCTACAGCATCAAGTTCACGTTTTCCCAACAGTTACATGACCTACAGCATCAAGTTCACGTTTCCCAACAGTTACATGACCTACAGCATCAAGTTCACGTTTCCCAACAGTTACCAGACCTACAGCATCAAGTTCACGTTTCCCAACAGTTACATGACCTACAGCATCAAGTTCACGTTTTCCCAACAGTTACATGACCTACAGCATCAAGTTCACGTTTCCCAACAGTTACCAGACCTACAGCATCAAGTTCACGTTTTCCCAACAGTTACATGACCTACAGCATCAAGTTCACGTTTCCCAACAGTTACCAGACCTACAGCATCAAGTTCACGTTTCCCAACAGTTACCAGACCTACAGCATCAAGTTCACGTTTCCCAACAGTTACATGACCTACAGCATCAAGTTCACGTTTTCCCAACAGTTACATGACCTACAGCATCAAGTTCACGTTACCCAACAGTTACCAGACCTACAGCATCAAGTTCAAGTTTCCAACAGTTTCAGACTACTAAACAACTGTTGATTTAGTTACCTCACGTCGCAAAGTATACAGGAGCTTCCTTCACTAGTCCAGCACCATTTCCACATCATCTAATCACCTCTGATTAGTCTAACACAGTGACAACTAAAAGATACCAAAAAATGACTTAGTCCAACGTAAGCTAAATATGACGTGGCTGTCCATGGTACTGATTTCTCTGTCTGTCTGTGTGTGTGTTTGCGTGTGTGTGTGTGTGTGCGTGCGTGTGTGTGTGTGTGCGTGCGTGTGCGTGTTTGAGCATGCAAGTTGAAAAAACATGTTGACTCACCCTACTTGTAGTGAAACACAAATGACCTCTTCTCTTTGATGTTGCCTAAACGGTCTATCACTCTGTCATACAGTAAACGATCTATCACTCTGTTATACAGTAAACGGTCTATCACTCTGTTATACAGTAAACGATCTATCACTCTGTTATACAGTAAACGGTCTATCACTCTGTTATACAGTAAACGGTCTATCACTCTGTTATACAGTAAACGGTCTATCACTCTGTTATACAGTAAACGGTCTATCACTCTGTTATACAGTAAACGGTCTATCACTCTGTCATACAGTAAACGGTCTATCACTCTGTTATACAGTAAACGATCTATCACTCTGTTATACAGTAAACGGTCTATCACTCTGTTATACAGTAAACGGTCTATCACTCTGTTATACAGTAAACGGTCTATCACTCTGTTATACAGTAAAGGGTCTATCACTCTGTCATACAGTAAACGGTCTATCACTCTGTTATACAGTAAACGGTCTATCACTCTGTTATACAGTAAACGGTCTATCACTCTGTTATACAGTAAACGGTCTATCACTCTGTTATACAGTAAACGGTCTATCACACTGTTATACAGTAAACGGTCTATCACTCTGTCATACAGTAAACGGTCTATCACTCTGTTATACAGTAAACGATCTATCACTCTGTTATACAGTAAACGGTCTATCACTCTGTTATACAGTAAACGGTCTATCACTCTGTTATACAGTAAACGGTCTATCACACTGTTATACAGTAAACGGTCTATCACTCTGTTATACAGTAAACGGTCTATCACTCTGTTATACAGTAAACGGTCTATCACTCTGTTATACAGTAAACGGTCTATCACTCTGTTATACAGTACACACTTTTAGTTTTTGTTGTCCTAGGCTACCTGGCTAAAATGTTTTTTTGTTGTTGTTGTTTTTTTCCCCCCAATTTGTTTGGGGAAGCCTGGCTTCCCTTGGCTTCCATGAATACACACCACTGCTATCTGCTTCCCCCTCTCTCACTAAATTAGATTTCTCAAGGGATCCCCGTCTCGACTAATATCAATTATAAGGGGGAGGGCTAGTCATGTTTGAAGAAAGCCTTTGGCAGCAGACGTGTAGGTTAGTGATTTTTTTACGGGAGAGAGAGAGAGAGGCAAACTGAACATTTTTACGGGAGAGAGAGAGAGAGGCAAACTGAACATTTTTGAAGATATAAACATTGTTCTCAGCTGTCAGTTTTGTCCGTTTACCGTTTCTTGATTTATTATATTCCATACCGTGAGCCATCTGTTTTCCACTCTGTTGCTCGCTCCCTTCCTCCCTGCTTCGCCAACCAACGCACTTCGAGTCCACTAATTATAGCCAATCAGAATCCAGCTGATTCAACTGTCGATCGTGAAATAGAGGGAGAAAACCTCTTCTCCTGCCAATCGTTTAGGGCCTTTTCTGTTGTTGTTGTTGTTGTAAAATGGCAACTAACGGTTTTACTGACAGTTGTATTTTTCTCTGCTAAACATTTTGCCCGATGACCTCACACAGAAAGGCTAGAAAACACGTGGTAGCCAACTGTCAGTGGTGACATCATCTAGGCTCGTAGATGGACACGTACCCTAGATGTGAATGTTTGGAGATGACACAGGAAACATACACATGGTGCAGTCAGTGTCAAATCACAACAGAGGAAAAAGAGGCTGTTTTTTTTGGCAGTAGTACGGTTCCCTGGGAGGGACAATCTGTCTTTTTTCTGGCTTCTCCTTTGTCTCTCTCTCTGTATCTCTCTCTGTATCTCTCTCTGTATCTCTCTCTCTGTATCTCTCGCTCTCTGTATCTCTCTCTCTCTGTCTCTGTCTCTCTCAATTCAATAAAAAAAACTATGTCAATTCACGGGGCTTTATTGGCATGGGAAACATATGTTAACATTGCCAAAGTCTCTCTCTCTCTGTGTCTCTCTCTCTCTCTCTCTCTCTCTCTGTCTCTCTCTCTCTCTGTCTCTCTCTTTCCTCTGTATCTCTCTCTGTCTGTCTCTCTCTCTTGTTTGTCACTAAGGTTTCTGTCAGAGGTGTCACACCCATAGGGGGAACAGGGGCACATGCCCTCTCAGATTTATCCTGTTGTAAAGATTTTATTTTTCGTCAAAAAATGGAATAAAATAATAAATGATAGTTGTTTCTCTGTAATACTACTAGCCGCCTAGCAATTGTAATGAAGTTGTTTTTAGCCCAGATAGATTCCCAACCTTTACAACCTCATGACTAGATACCCGGAAGCCATTACAGTGCGGTAATCACAAAACATATTATTTTCCATGTTATAGCCTAACTAGACGATAGGCTGTAAATGCCTGGTGAATTTGAGAGGCATGCTAGACAAGACATTGCAAGATACAGATTACCAAGACATATGCATACGATTTGTTCTGCCTGCTCCCTTCTCTCTCTCCCTCACGCTGGCCTGCCTGCCCCCTCCTCTCTCTCCCTCACACTCACCTGCCTGCTCCCTCCTCCCCCACGCTGGCCTGCCTGCTCTCTCTCTCCCTCACACTGACCTGCCTGCTCTCTCCTCTCTCTCCCTCACACTGACCTGCCTGCTCTCTCCTCCCCCACACTGACCTGCCTGCTCCCTTCTCTCTCTCCCTCACGCTGGCCTGCCTGCCCCCTCCTCTCTCTCTCTCCCTCACACTCACCTGCCTGCTCCCTCCTCCCCCACGCTGACCTGCCTGCTCCCTCCTCCCTCACGCTGGCCTGCCTGCTCTCTCCTCCCTCACGCTGGCCTGCCTGCTCTCTCCTCCCTCACGCTGGCCTGCCTGCTCTCTCTCCCTCACGCTGACCTGCCTGCTCTCTCTCCCTCACGCTGGCCTGCCTGCTCTCTCTCCCTCACGCTGACCTGCCTGCTCTCTCTCCCTTACGCTGACCTGCATGCTCTCTCCTCCCTCACGCTGGCCTGCCTGCTCTCTTCCCCCACGCTGACCTGCCTGCTCCCTCCTCTGTCACACTGACCTGCCTGCTCTCTCCTCCCTCACACTGACCTGCCTGCTCTCTCTCCCTCACGCTGGCCTGCCTGCCCCCTCCTCTCTTTCCCTCACACTGACCTGCCTGCTCTCTCCTCCCTCACGCTGGCCTGCCTGCTCCCTCCTCTCTCCTCCCTCACGCTGGCCTGCCTGCTCTCTCCTCCCTCACGCTGACCTGCCTGCTCTCTCTCCCTCACGCTGACCTGCCTGCTCTCTCCTCCCTCACACTGACCTGCCTGCTCCCTCCTCTCTCTCCCTCACACTGGCCTACCTGCTCCCTCCTCTCTCCTCCCTCACGCTGACCTGCCTGCTCTCTCCTCCCTCACGCTGGCCTGCCTGCTCTCTCCTCCCTCACGCTGGCCTGCCTGCTCTCTCCTCCCTCACGCTGACCTGCCTGCGCTCTCCTCCCTCACGCTGGCCTGCCTGCTCTCTCCTCCCTCACGCTGGCCTGCCTGCTCTCTCTCCCTCACGCTGGCCTGCCTGCCCCCTCCTCTCTCCTCCCTCACGCTGACCTGCCTGCTCTTTCTCCCTCACGCTGGCCTGCCTGCTCTCTCCTCCCTCACGCTGGCCTGCCTGCTCTCTCCTCCCTCACGCTGGCCTGCCTGCTCTCTCCTCCCTCACGCTGGCCTGCCTGCTCTTTCTCTTCGCTAATGATGCCAGTGTGTTGTTCAGTATTCGGTCTGTTGCGTGTAGAAGATCATAGCTTATTCATTGATGATTGACCCTGCTTTACTGAAGTTGCTAGACATTGTAAGCCAAGAAATTGAAAAACAGCTATTGATTGCTGATAGATAAGCCTAGTGCACGGTTCTGACTGGGTGCTGACCTGTCTATACTGATAGATAAGCCTAGTGCACGGTTCTGTCTGGTGGCTGACCTGCCTATACTGATAGATAGACCTAGTGCACGGTTCTGACTGGTGGCTGACCTGCCTATACTGATAGATAGACCCAGTGCACGGTTCTGACTGGGTGCTGACCTGCCTATACTGATAGATAGACCCAGTGCACGGTTCTGACTGGGTGCTGACCTGCCTATACTGATAGATAAGCCTAGTGCACGGTTCTGTCTGTCTGGTGGCTGACCCGACTATACTGTGGCCCTCCCCTCCCTCTCTGTCCCTCGCTAGCTCGCTTTTGAAAAATGCAAGTGTTTGTGTTCTCGAAAGTACGCAACTAATCAGTCTCCTCCGTTCCAAAAATACTGAATCTTAAGAGTCATCACCAGGAGTCGAGGATCAATTATTTTGGAGTCCAATCGACCACTACGTCATTGGAAAAGTTGGAAAAATGTCAGGAAAATGTCAAGCGACAGCAGCGAAGTCCTGTATGGGAGTACTTTGAGGAGAGGTACAGGGATTCTTCCTGTAAAAGTTGCATCATACTGCAGCAGAGCTTGGTGGGGTGCTGAGGAATTGTGTGGAATGTTGAAGTGCATGAAGTCATAGTATTTTACTGACAGCCATTGTTGCCGTTGAAGCTAGTTTCGACCACCAGAGGGCGTCTGTGAGAAGCTGAGTTATTGAAAGAACATGGAGCTGACGGCCTAACAGTCCTGTTTACTGTAGCTGTCTTAGTGTAACTTACTTATTGTCAAAAAGACCTACTGTATTTCAATATACAGGATATCAATCAATGATTCACTCATTTGTGCATGTCATCACACAACATACAAGTCATCCATGTCGTTAAATACAGTCAAGCATTTTAGTTATAAAACTAAATAACAAAGGGATCCTTGAACACTTATACAATGAATAAACCTCAACATGTCGGCTAAAGAGATTGAATTCACGAATGCATTTGATTGTTTTTAATATTGGCTGCACTAGAGACTTTAAAACCTATTTTTGTTAGAACAGACTATATGCGATTGATTGTAATTGGTTTGTAAATTAATGTTGTATTTCTTGTTTATACTGAAACGTCGCTCAGTTAAATTGATTAATATTATGGCGTTTCTATTCCAAGAAAAAACGAAAATGCATTTCTTACTGTAGCCTATGTAGGCCTCAGGGTTTCCGTTAGGATAATATGGCGCTGTACAACGTGACCGGTTGGGAGTAGGCCTCAGGGTTTCAGTTAGGATAATATGGCGCTGTACAACGTTACCGGTCGGGAGTAGGCCTAGGCTACTAAGCGACTGCGAGTGAAGAGCAAAATAATCCTAAAATTTCCACACCCTAATTGTAGGCTAATGAATGATTCCCGAAAAAGACCAGTCCCCATGATTGTCTCAAGGCAGCGTGAAACGGTGCTGAAATAGTTGACCACACGCGGGTTGGCTATTGCTTCAAAATCCTATGATAACAATTGGATGACTTTGGGTGTTTCAGTAAGTAACAATTTGTTGTCTTCAATTGCATTATCATACTTTATTCTGTCATTCAGTGATATTTATTCCCATAGTAATTCGTTATGGATCCATCCAGATATGGTTAGAAACCCGTGTATTTGGTGGGCTATGCAAAAGAGACGGGTGAAGTGACTTACCTCGCTAACATCCATTAATACATTTAAAGCCCCTAAACTCGGCAACAGTCTATTGTTCTGCTATTGAGAGAATGACAAGACTGTTAATTGAAATGCATTCCAGGTGACTACCTCACGAAGCTGGTTGAGAGAATGCCAAGAGTGTGCAAAGCTGTCATCAAAGCAAAGGGTGGCTACTTTGAAGAATCTAAAAATATTTGAAAAACATTTGATTTGTTGTACACTTTTTTGGTTACTACATGATTCCATGTGTTATTTCATAGTTTTGATGTCGTCACTAATATTATACAATGTAGAAAATAGTAAAAATAAAGAAAAACTGTAGGTGTGTCCAAGCTTTTGACTGGTCTTTTTTTTGTTACTAGGTGATTCCATATGTGTCGTCACTGGTACTGCAGCTGTTCAATATGGTTTCCTTTTAGCCAAATGTTGAATAGACATGCAGACAAATTAATTAATGCAAGGAAAAGAGGAATATTAGCCTACTGTGTGTAGTCATAAAAACAATTAATAAACAATTAACAGTTAATAAACATACATTATTTTGTTTTGTAACGGATCGGCTCTCGGAACTCATTAAAGAGGCGGCTTCTATCTTCAATATAATCATTCATTCAGAAGGTTAAATCCATATGCAGTATATTAAATATATTAAATATATTTTATATTAAATTAAATTACCAGGTTCATCATTTTTCATCAGGTTATGATAATCCATGCCTTCTGGGAATGTTATAAAGTCCAACAGTTGTGGGCGGAGGTAGACATTTAGCTGTCAGAAGTATTACACTGGAAACTAACTTTTAATCATTAGTCTGTTTGCATGTTTCAAGACACGGCATATAAGGGTGCAGTACTTTTCTCGTCAATCTTGAAAAAACATATACTTAAAAAATGAAAATCAACCAATGTCAGCCTTTAAATGCTTTATTATCTAAATGTTGAACGTGTTTGTGGGCGACGGAGAGAAACAAAACGGTGCAGTTTGAGGCCGTGTGGCGGAGAGTGATGTAGTTGGTCTGGAGATGTGATGTAGTTGGTCTGGAGATGTGATGTAGTTGGTCTGGAGATGGAGGTGTGATGTAGTTGGTCTGGAGATGTGATGTAGTTGGTCTGGAGATGGAGGTGTGATGTAGTTGGTCTGGAGATGGAGGTGTGATGTAGTTGGTCTGGAGATGGAGGTGGGATGTAGTTGGTCTGGAGATGGAGGTGTGATGTAGTTGGTCTGGAGATGTGATGTAGTTGGTCTGGAGATGTGATGTAGTTGGTCTGGAGATGTGATGTAGTTGGTCTGGAGATGTGATGTAGTTGGTCTGGAGATGTGATGTAGTTGGTCTGGAGATGGAGGTGTGATGTAGTTGGTCTGGAGATGTGATGTAGTTGGTCTGGAGATGGAGGTGTGATGTAGTTGGTCTGGAGATGGAGGTGTGATGTAGTTGGTCTGGAGATGGAGGTGTGATGTAGTTGGTCTGGAGATGGAGGTGTGATGTAGTTGAGATGGAGGTGGGATGTAGTTGGTCTGGAGATGGAGGTGTGATGTAGTTGGTCTGGAGATGGAGGTGTGATGTAGTTGGTCTGGAGGTGTGATGTAGTTGGTCTGGAGATGGAGGTGTGATGTAGTTGGTCTGGAGATGGAGGTGTGATGTAGTTGGTCTGGAGATGGAGGTGTGATGTAGTTGGTCTGGAGATGGAGGTGTGATGTAGTTGGTCTGGAGATGGAGGTGTGATGTAGTTGGTCTGGTGATGGAGGTGTGATGTAGTTGGTCTGGAGATGGAGGTGTGATGTAGTTGGTCTGGAGATGGAGGTGTGATGTAGTTGGTCTGGAGATGGAGGTGTGATGTAGTTGGTCTGGAGATGGAGGTGTGATGTAGTTGGTCTGGTGATGGAGGTGTGATGTAGTTGGTCTGGAGATGGAGGTGTGATGTAGTTGGTCTGGAGATGGAGGTGTGATGTAGTTGGTCTGGAGATGGAGGTGTGATGTAGTTGGTCTGGAGATGGAGGTGTGATGTAGTTGGTCTGGAGATGAGTGATGTAGTTGGTCTGGAGATGGAGGTGTGATGTAGTTGGTCTGGAGATGAGTGATGTAGTTGGTCTGGAGATGGAGGTGTGATGTAGTTGGTCTGGAGGTGTGATGTAGTTGGTCTGGAGATGGAGGTGTGATGTAGTTGGTCTGGAGATGGAGGTGGGATGTAGTTGGTCTGGAGATGGAGGTGGGATGTAGTGGGTCTGGAGATGGAGGTGGGATGTAGTGGGTCTGGAGATGGAGGTGTGATGTAGTTGGTCTGGAGATGGAGGTGTGATGTAGTTGGTCTGGAGATGGAGGTGTGATGTAGTTGGTCTGGAGATGGAGGTGTGATGTAGTTGGTCTGGAGATGGAGGTGTGATGTAGTTGGTCTGGAGATGGAGGTGTGATGTAGTGGGTCTGGAGATGGAGGTGTGATGTAGTGGGTCTGGAGATGGAGGTGTGATGTAGTTGGTCTGGAGATGGTGGTGTGATGTAGTTGGTCTGGAGACGGAGGTGTGATGTAGTTGGTCTGGAGAGAGTGATGTAGTTGGTCTGGAGATGGAGGTGTGATGTAGTTGGTCTGGAGATGGAGGTGTGATGTAGTTGGTCTGGAGATGGAGGTGTGATGTAGTTGGTCTGGAGACGGAGGTGTGATGTAGTTGGTCTGGAGATGGAGGTGTGATGTAGTTGGTCTGGAGATGGAGGTGTGATGTAGTTGGTCTGGAGATGGAGGTGTGATGTAGTTGGTCTGGAGATGGAGGTGGGATGTAGTTGGTCTGGAGATGGAGGTGTGATGTAGTTGGTCTGGAGATGGAGGTGTGATGTAGTTGGTCTGGAGATGGAGGTGTGATGTAGTTGGTCTGGAGATGGAGGTGTGATGTAGTTGGTCTGGAGATGGAGGTGTGATGTAGTTGGTCTGGAGATGGAGGTGTGATGTAGTTGGTCTGGAGAGAGTGATGTAGTTGGTCTGGAGAGAGTGATGTAGTGGGTCTGGAGATGGAGGTGTGATGTAGTTGGTCTGGAGATGGAGGTGTGATGTAGTTGGTCTGGAGATGGAGGTGTGATGTAGTTGATGTTTGTATGTGTATGTTTTGTATTGTCTAAAAATATAAAATAAAATCTTACAAAAATTACAAGCTTGCAACACGCATCTGATTATTTATTATGAATAGGACTGTCACGCCCTGACCTTAGTTATCTATGTTTTCTTATTTATTTTGGTTAGGTCAGGGTGTGACGAGGGTGGGTATGCTTGTTTTGTATTGTCTAGGGGTTTTTGTATGTCATGGGGTGTTTGTAAGTCTAGGCATATGTAGGTCTATGGTGGCCTGAATTGGTTCCCAATCAGAGGCAGCTGTTTATCGTTGTCTCTGATTGGGGATCATATTTAGGTTGCCATTTTCCCTTTTGGTTTTGTGGGTTCTTATTCTATGTTTAGTTGCCTGTCTGCACTAGCCATATTAGCTTCACGGTTCGATTTGTTATTTTGTTCGTTTTGTTCAGTGTTCGTTCTATAAATAAATAAGAATGTACGCTTATCACGCTGCGCCTTGGTCTCCTTCCTACGACAGCCGTGACAAGGATTTAGTTTGTTTACATTCTTCATTGTGACCACAATGTCACAAATAATTGAACACACAACATAAGCAGATTAACTTGGTCAAAACATTTATTTATCTATCAGAAACGATGTTGGTACTTATTTATTTTGATCCAAAGCCGCGAATGAGTGAGTCACTCAGTTTTATGCTGACAAATGTATTAAATTGCCCAAATAAACGAGTACATTTCATAAATAAATGAAGTAGTTCAGGTCTTGATAATATGGGCAGTCTTTTTCCCCTCCCTCTCCTCGCTGGACTCCCTTCCATTCAGTTTCTTCTTCGTGTCAGCAAAGGACTCCGTGTTTCAGAAACTCACTTTATATAGATTTATATAGATGTCAGTCTTTCACACAGTGGTAAATAAAGACAGTTTGTTATTTAGAATTATTTATTTCTGTTTTTAGTAGGAGAGAAACCAAAAGCCCACCGTACATATTTTTTGAAAATCGTCATTCCACATGTCAAGTGCATTTTGCGCCATTGTATTTACTCAAGTTCTTGCTCAACTCCAGGACCACCCGCCAGGAAATCATTTTCTTGCCTGATGCAGGACTCTAGTGCCAGAGAAGAGACTCTCGGACTGAAAACATTCACACCTTCATTAATTTAGGAAAATATAATCAATTTGTGCCACAGTTTAGACTACCAATAGATCTGCGTTCTAACTTCCTCTTGTGATAGTGTGGTGCAATGACAGAATGCCACCATCTACCACAAACGGTCGCGGCATAAACTCAAATTTTTTAATTGAGGAACCACTGTATGCTTACATATGCAGAAAAATATACATATTTGTTTTTACATATAATTAATGTCTCTAGATTGAAGGAAAAAAATCAGTTTCAGGTGTTTGGAAAAAGAGAGGAAGAGGGGGATGGAGAGAGCGAGAGTGAGGAAGAGGGTAATGGAGAGAGCGAGAGGGATAGAGAGGAAGAGGGATGAGAGAAGGGGAATGGAGAGAGGGGGATGGAGGGAAGAGAGAGGGGTTGGAGATAGAGAGGATGAGGGATAGGGGGTGGAGAGGGTGGAAAGGAAGAGGGGTAGAGGGGGTGCAGAGAGAGTGGGATAGAGGGGGGTGGAGAGAGAGAGATAGAGGGGGTAGAGAGAGCGAGAGGGAGAGGGATGGGGGGGTGGAGAGGTATAGAATGCCCTTAATCTTTGGCACCTCTCACAGATAGGCCTTGCAGTCAGCAGTGGTGTGTGGGGAGACAAGTTATCAGAGCTGTTGCAGATTGTCGACATAGTGCTGGCTGTCACAGGGTTGGAGCTAGAGAGAGAGAGAGAGAGAGAGAGAGAGAGAGAGAGAGAGAGAGAGAGAGAGAGAGAGAGAGAGAGAGAGAGAGAGAGAGAGAGAGAGAGAGAGAGAGAGAGAGAGAGAGAGAGAGAGAGAGAGAGAGAGAGAGAGAGAGAGAGAGAGAGAGAGAGAGAGAGAGAGAGAGAGAGAGAGAGAGAGAGAGAGAGAGAGAGAGAGAGAGAGAGAGAGAGAGAGAGAGAGAGAGAGAGAGAGAGAGAGAGAGAGAGAGAGAGAGAGAGAGAGAGAGAGAGAGAAGGAAGGACATAGTGCTGGCTGTCACAGGGTTGGAGCTAGAGAGAGAGAGAGAGAGAGCGAGAGAGAGCGAGAAGGAAGGACATAGTGCTGACTGGACATCTGGACTTGGTTCAAACTTATTTTCTTTCCAATACTTATTGAGTGTTTGATGTAGCCTGCCTGGAGTGCCTGGAAAGCAGGGAGACTAATCCATTGGTTCCATTCCGCCAGAGTAAACCCAGGTCTGCCTAAAAGAGATTCTCCAGGTTCCGCTGGATGTAACAGTTGGAGTTTGTGAATGAATCGTCACAATACGAACACAACAGAAGCCTGCAGGGTGTTCCAGTTTGTCTGTCAACAGCTCAGCGAAAGGAAGAGGGGTTCTCGAGATCCTGAGGTATTTGTACTGTATATTTAGAGAGATGCCCACCCCCCCACCCTCCCTCCGATTCTGACACTCAATTACAGGAGAGGCCTTCCACTAAGGGGAAGAAGGGAGAGGCCTTCCACTAAGGGGAGGAAGGGAGAGGCCTTCCACTAAGGGGAGGAAGGGAGAGGCCTTCCACTAAGGGGAAGAAGGGAGAGGCCTTCCACTAAGGGGAAGAAGGAAGGTCCTGATCTGGGCTCTAGTTCTTCAGGAGGCTGAAGAAATTCAGCTTGGCACCTAAGACCCTCACAAACCTTTACAGATGCACAATCGAGAGCATCCTGTTGGGCTGTATCACCGCCTGATATGACAACTGCACCGCCCACAACTGCAGGGCTCTCCAGAGGGTGGTGCGGTCTGCACAACGCTTCACCGGGGGCAAACTACCTGCCCTCAAGGACACCTACAACACCCGATGTCACAGGAAGGCCATAAAGATCATCAAGGACAACAACCACTCGAGCCACTGCCTGTTCACCCCGCTATCATCCAGAAGGCGAGGTCAGTACAGGTGCATCAAAGCTGGGACCGAGAGACTGAAAAACAGCTTCTATCTCAAGATCATCACTAGGCTGCTTCCACCCGGTTACGTAACGCTACACCTTAGAGGCTGCTGCCCCAAATACATAGACATGAAATCACTGGCCACTTTAATAATGGAACACTAGTCACTTTAATAATGGAACACTAGTCACTTTAATAATGGAACACTAGTCACTTTAATAATGGAACACTAGTCACTTTAATAATGGAACACTAGTCACTTTAATAATGGAACACTAGTCACTTTAATAATGGAACACTAGTCACTTTAATAATGGAACACTAGTCACTTTAATAATGGAACACTAGTCACTTTAATAATGGAACACTAGTCACTTTAATAATGGAACACTAGTCACTTTAATAATGGAACACTAGTCACTTTAATAATGGAACACTAGTCACTTTAATAATGGAACACTAGTCACTTTAATAATGGAACACTAGTCACTTTAATAATGGAACACTAGTCACTTTAATAATGGAACACTAGTCACTTTAATAATGTTTACATATTTTTGCTTTACTCATCTCATATGTCTATACTATATTATTATTATTATTTTAGTCTATGCCACTCCAACATTGCTCATCCGAATATTTACATGCATATATTCCTTCTTTTACTTTTAGGTTGTGGGTATTGTGTGTTTTGTTGTGAATTGTTAGATACTACTACACTGTTGGAGCTAGAAACACAAGCACTTCGCTACACCCACAATAACAGCTGCTAAACATGTGTATGTGACCAATAACATTTGATTTGATTTTGATTCGGTGAGGGCTCTGGTGACTTCCTCTCTTTCTTCATCTGGTCTGTTGTTTCCTTGCCTCCCTCTCACCATAACACAGACAGACATTACAGACAACATTAGCACATCAATGTCAAACCTCCCCCATTCTTCTCTCTCCCCTCTCTGTCGCTCTCCTCTCTCTCGTCTCTCTCCTCTCTCTCTCCTCTTTTTCAGTTACTGGACGTTACTGGACATTACTGTTACTGGACGTTACTGTTACTGGACGTTACTGTTACTGGACATTACTGTTACTGGACGTTACTGTTACTGGACGTTACTGGACATTACTGTTACTGGACGTTACTGTTACTGGACATTACTGGACGTTACTGTTACTGGACGTTACTGTTACTGGACGTTACTGTTACTGGACGTTACTGTTACTGGATGTTACTGTTACTGGACGTTACTGGACATTACTGTTACTGGACGTTACTGTTACTGGACATTACTGGACGTTACTGGACATTACTGTTACTGGACGTTACTGTTACTGGATGTTACTGTTACTGGATGTTACTGGACATTACTGTTACTGGACGTTACTGTTACTGGATGTTACTGTTACTGGACGTTACTGGACATTACTGTTACTGGACGTTACTGGACATTACTGTTACTGGACGTTACTGTTACTGGATGTTACTGTTACTGGACGTTACTGGACATTACTGTTACTGGACGTTACTGTTACTGGATGTTACTGTTACTGGACGTTACTGTTACTGGACATTACTGGCCGTTACTGTTACTGGACATTACTGTTACTGGACGTTACGTTACTGGACATTACTGGACGTTACTGTTACTGGATGTTACTGGACATTACTGTTACTGGATGTTACTGTTACTGGACATTACTGTTACTGGACATTACTGGACGTTACTGTTACTGGATGTTACTGTTACTGGACGTTACTGGACATTACTGTTACTGGATGTTACTGTTACTGGACGTTACTGGACATTACTGTTACTGGACATTACTGTTACTGGATGTTACTGTTACTGGACGTTACTGTTACTGGACGTTACTGTTACTGGACATTACTGGACGTTACTGTTACTGGATGTTACTGTTACTGGACGTTACTGTTACTGGACATTACTGTTACTGGACATTACTGTTACTGGACATTACTGTTACTGGACATTACTGTTACTGGATGTTACTGTTACTGGACGTTACTGTTACTGGACGTTACTGTTACTGGACATTACTGGACGTTACTGTTACTGGATGTTACTGTTACTGGACGTTACTGTTACTGGACATTACTGGCCGTTACTGGACATTACTGTTACTGGACATTACTGTTACTGGACGTTACTGTTACTGGACGTTACTGTTACTGGACATTACTGTTACTGGACATTACTGTTACTGGACATTACTGTTACTGGACATTACTGGCCGTTACTGTTACTGGACATTACTGTTACTGGACATTACTGTTACTGGACGTTACGTTACTGGACGTTACTGTTACTGGACATTACTGGACATTACTGTTACTGGACATTACTGTTACTGGACATTACTGTTACTGGACGTTACGGTTACTGGACGTTACGTTACTGGCCGTTACTGTTACTGGCCGTTACTGTTACTGGCCGTTACTGTTACTGGTCGTTACTGTTACTGGCCGTTACTGTTACTGGCCGTTACTGTTACTGGACGTTACTGTTACTGTTACTGGACGTTACTGTTACTGGACGTTACATTACTGTACGTTACTGTTACTGTTACTGGACGTTACTGTTACTGGACGTTACTGTTACTGGACGTTACGTTACTGGACGTTACTGTTACTGTTACTGGACGTTACTGTTACTGGACGTTACGTTACTGGACGTTACTGTTACTGTTACTGGACGTTACTGTTACTGTACGTTACTGTTACTGGACGTTATTGTTACTGGACGTTACTGTTACTGGCCGTTACTGTTACTGGCCGTTACTGTTACTGGACGTTACTGTTACTGGACGTTACTGGACGTTACGTTACTGGCCGTTACTGTTACTGGACGTTACTGTTACTGGCCGTTACTGTTACTGGACGTTACTGGCTGTTACTGGACGTTACTGGCCGTTACTGTTACTGGACGTTACTGGCTTTTACTGTTACTGGCTGTTACTGTTACTGGACGTTACGTTACTGGACGTTACTGTTACTGGACATTAGTGGACATTACTGTTACTGGACGTTACTGTTACTGGACGTTACTGTTACTGGACGTTACTGTTACTGGACATTACTGGACATTACTGTTACTGGACATGACTGTTACTGGATGGTACTGTTACTGGACATTACTGTTACTGGACGTTACTGTTACTGGACGTTACTGTTACTGGACATTACTGTTACTGGACATTACTGTTACTGGATGGTACTGTTACTGGACGTTACTGTTACTGGACATTACTGGACATTCCTGTTACTGGACATTACTGTTACTGGATGGTACTGTTACTGGACATTACTGTTACTGGACGTTACTGTTACTGGACATTACTGTTACTGGACATTACTGTAACGGAGAGTGTGTGTGTGTCTCTGAACAACTGTGTCTCTGAACAACTGGTTATCAATATATAGTTTATCGATGACAAGAGCTACTCGTTTCCCTTTTAATCTATTTTTAAAAAATCTATCTAATTGGATACAGAACTTTACGCCGTTCTGCAATTTCCTTCGGGATCTGGTCATTCATGCCAATTTTGATCCCAGCAAGTCTTTTACCCAGGCTTTTAACCATTATTTTATCTTTAAAGGAAGCATATTTGACAACGATCGGGCGTTCGTACCTCTGCCCTCTCTGTCCGAAGCGGTTTACACGTTCGAGTTGGATTTTGTCGATAGCTTGGCGTGGAATCTGAAGCGCTGTAAGGAGGAACTCTCTAACTTCAGATTCAGGAACTTCTCCTTCTTTCTCTTGGATACCTGTAAGTACCAGATTCTCTCTCATGGATCTAGTCTGTATGTCAAGTAGGTGTAACGCTCGTCGTGGTTGGAAGAAGAGGAGGACCAATGTGCAGCGTGGTAAGTGTCCATATTGATATAATAATAATAATGAACACTGAACAAAAACAATAAAACGACAAACGAACAGTCCTCTACGGTGAAGCAAAACACAGAACAGAAAATAATCACCCACAAAACACAATGAAAAACAGGCTAGCTAAATATGGCTCCCAATCAGAGACAACGACTGACACCTGCCTCTGATTGAGAACCATACTAGGCCCAACACATAGAAATCTAACAACAGAACAAAACATAGAAAAACAACATAGAATGCCCACCCCAACTCACGCCCTGACAAACTAAAATAAAGACATAACAAAGGAACTAAGGTCAGAACGTGACAGTCAGGCTTCTCTCAGAACGATGTTCTCCTTTTTAAGTTCATTCACTTGGGTTTCAATCTTACTGACTGTCACTTTTAGCTTGTGTGTTTCCTTCTCCAATGTCGCAGCTTTTTCATCACTCATCTCGAGGCTTGCCTTCAACTCTTTTATATCCTTACTGACTAATTCAAGTATACCCAGTTTGTCATTTATTGATTTTAACAGATCGGTTTCGACCTTTACCATTTCCGGTGGTGAAAATATTATATCGTCTGTAGAAGAGTCACGTTTTCGTTTTGAAATCGGTTCCCCCGTCTTACTCTCCGTCATGTTTGGGTGTTGCTTGTTTTCGCAATATTTGTCGATAAATGTCTCTAGTCTTAAGATTTGTTTTGTGTTATTATCCAGATTGAAGGTTATCACCCACCAGATTGTGTAGTGCTAATATTTAGTCTAACTTGCCGATATTGAATATTACGTTTTTATCTTGAGGTGCTCTACATAACTACATTCAGTCCGCCATTACCTGTTGTCATTGTGTATTACTGGGGTACGCATGCCGTCGGGGGTACGCCAAATAAAAATGTGATTCACATTATTAATAAAAAATTATAATTTCCAACGGGGCTATACATTTGGGTAAGGTTTTTTTCTCGCCTGAGTTGCCTCATTTCACTGCGAAAAATAAAATTAAACCATCTAGTGTTCAGCGAAATAACAACACAATGTCAGGTAGCCTAGTCAAATAGTTAACATCCAATCACATTAACCGTTACTCTCTCGTGGGAAACCTTCACTCTTGCGCAGACATTTAGAAACGGAACATGGAAATGTGAAAAATAAGCTACAGAAGTTTTTTATTTGCGAGAATAAAGACGACTTTCGAGTAGTAAGACATGGATAAAAGCAACAGATACCATTAGTAAGAAGGGGCTAGAAGCGTCTTATATGGTGAGCTATCGAGTGGCTAGGACAGGCAAGCCCCATACTATTGTGGAGGACTTAATTCTTCCTGCTGCCGTGGATATGGCTGGGACAATGCTGGGGGAAAAGGCCCCAAAAAACTATACAGACAATGCCTTCATCAAACAACACTGTTTCACAATGCATCAGTGACATGGCAGGAGATGTTTAGAAAAATTCCTGCTTCGCATACAAGCCAGTGAATTATATGCGTTGCAGCTGGATGATGGGTCAGCAGACGTGGCAGGCCTGGCACAGCTCCTGGTATATGTCCGTTACGTTTATGGAGGGTCAATTAAGGAAGACATCCTATTCTGCAAATCGCTGCAAACCAGGACAACAGGAGAGGATATTTTTAAAGTACTGGACAGCTTTGTGACATCAAATGGACTTTGGTGGTCAAGATGTGTTGGTATCTGTACTGATGGCGCAAAAGCCATGACAGGGAGACATAGTGGAGTGGTAACGTGTGTGCAAGCAGTTGCTCCCAACGCCACTTGAGTACACTGCAGCATCCACCCAGAGGCTCTTGCTGCCAAAGGAATGCCTGACAGCTTGAAAGACATTTTGGACACTACAGTGAAAATGGTTAACTTTGTTAAAGCAAGGCTCCTGAACTCTCGTGTATTTTCTGCACTATGCAATGATATGGACAGCGACCATGTAACGCTTTTACAATATACAGAAAGAAGTGCACAAGTATTGACACGTTTTTTTAAATTGAGAGACGAACTTAAAGTTTTCTTTACTGACCATAATTTTCACTTGTCTGACCGCTTGCATGATGACGAGTTTCTCACACGACTGGCCTATCTGGGTGATGTTTTTTCTCGCCTGAATGATCTGAATCTAGGATTACAGAGACTCTCCGCAACTATATTCAATGTGCGGCACATAATTGAGGCTATGATTAAGAAGTTGGAGTTCTTCTGTGTCTGCATTAACAAGGACAACACACAGGTCTTTCCATCATTGTATGATTTTTTGTATGCAAATGAACTCAAGCTTACGGACAATGTCAAATGTGATATAGCGAAACACCTGAGTGAGTTGGGTGCGCAATTACGCAGGTACTTTCCCGAAACGGATCACACAAACAACTGGATTCGTTATCCCTTTCATGCCCTGCCTCCAGTCCACTTACCGATATCTGAACAAGAGAGCCTCATCGAAATTGCAACAAGCGGTTCTGTGAAAATTGTATTTAAATTAGAAGCCACGACCAGATTTCTGGATTGGGCTGTGCTCAGAGTATCCTGCCTTGGCAAATCGCGCTGTTAAGACACTGATGCCCTTTGCAACCACGTACCGATGTGAGAGTGGATTCTCGGCCCTCACAAGCATGAAAACTAAATACAGGCACAGACTGTGTGTGGAAAATGATTTAAGACTGAGACTCTCTCCAATACAACCCAACATTGCAGAGTTATGTGCATCCTTTCAAGCACACCCTTCTCATTAACCTGTTGTGAGTTATTCACAAGTTTTGATGAACAAATAAAGTTTTATATGTAAGATGGCTAAATAAACAGCAAAATTATTGATTATTATTATATTATTATTTGTGCTCTGGTCCTATAACAGCTCTTTGTCACTTCCCACGAGCCGGATTGTGACAAAAACTCACACTCATTCTTATGTTTAATTAATGTATCGTATAGTGTGTGGCAGGCTTACAATGAAGGCAAAAAACAACATTAGAGTGCGCTGACCCTGGTGCTAGAGGGGGTACAGCTGGAGGTTGAATGTTTGAAGGGGTACGGGACTATAAAAAGTTTGGGAACCACTGGTTTATTACAACCTTATCGTTGTTTATGACAGCATTATCATTGTATATTACACCATTACCGTTATGTGTTGCAGCATTATCGTTGTTGTATCACAACATTATCATTGCGTATTACAGCATTCTCATTGTTTATTACAGTATTATCATTGCGTATCACATCACTATCATTGCATATCACAGCATTATCCTTGTGTATTACCGCATTACCGTTGTGTATTACACATTATTATGTATTACCGCATTATCGTTGTTTATGGTACCATTACCATTGTGTATTGCAACATTGCCATTGTGTATTACACCATTATCGTTGCGTATTACACCATTATCCTTGTGTATTACACCATTATCCTTGTGTATTACAGCTTCTCTGTCCTGCCCTTCTTCCTTCCTCTCTCCCTCCAATGGCAACAGTGTCTGCTCATAACTCTCCTCAATATGAACTTTCTCTCTCTTCTCCTCCCTCCCTTCCTCGTCTGTCTGTCTGTCTGTCTGTCTGTCTGTCTGTCTGTCTGTCTGTCTGTCTGTCTGTCTGTCTGTCTGTCTGTCTGTCTGTCTGTCTGTCTGTCTGTCTGTCTGTCTGTCTGTCTGTCTGTCTGTCTGTCTGTCTGTCTGTCCTCTGTCTGTCTATATGTCTTTGTCTCTGTGTGTCTGTCTGTCTGTCTGTCTCTGTGTGTCTGTCTGTCTCTCCTCTGTTTGTCTCTGTCTGTCTGTCTCTGTGTGTCTGTCTGTCTGTCTCTGTTTGTCTCTGTCTGTCTGTCTGTCTGTCTGTCTGTCTGTCTGTCTGTCTGTCTGTCTGTCTGTCTGTCTGTCTGTCTGTCTGTCTGTCTGTCTGTCTGTCTGTCTGTCTGTCTGTCTGTCTGTCTGTCTGTCTGTCTGTCTGTCTGTCTGTCTGTCTGTCTGTCTGTCTGTCTGTCTGTCTGTCTGTCTGTCTGTCCCTCCTCTGTCTGTCTGTCTGTCTGTCTTCTCTCTGTCCTAATAGCAGCTTCCCCTGCAGCAGTCCCTGGCTGCCTCTCTGTGTCGTGAGTCTTACTGGAAGTGCCTCGTCCTCACTCTCCTCATGTACGGGTGTTTCACCACGCTGGGTTGGTGTGTCGTCTGCCGCGTCCCAGTTCTGGGCTCCGGGGAGTATGCTGTTGTCTCGGCTACGACCGCCACCACCTTCCCTGACTTACCTCAGCTGCACCTCCAGCACGACAGGTTAGTTAGTGTGTGTGTCACTCTGGCCTTAAACCTCTCCCACTACCCTAAAAATACTTGTATACAGCTGAAGTTTTCCTTGTGTGTTTTCTATGTTAATGTTCAATGTTAATCTTCTCGTTTGTTTGATGGTTTTATTGTTCTTTCTACTGCTGTAAGAACATGTTGATGGGATTTTACATACACTTTAAATAAAGTTAAATGAAGTTAAATTAACTTTAAATGAAGTTAAATGAAGTTAAATTAACTTTAAATGAAGTTAAATGCACTTTAAATGAAGTTAAATGCACTTTAAATGAAGTTAAATGCACTTTAAATGATGTTAAATGCACTTTAAATGAAGTTAAATTAACTTTAAATGAAGTTAAATGCACTTTAAATGAAGTTAAATGCACTTTAAATGAATTTAAATGAACTTTAGATGAAGTTAAAATAACTTTAAATGAAGTTAAAATAACTTTAAATGAAGTTAAATGCACTTTAGATGAAGTTAAATGGACTTTAGATGAAGTTAAATGAACTTTAAATAAAGTTAAATGAACTTTAAATAAAGTTAAATGAACTTTAAATAAAAGTTAAATGAACTTTAAATAAAAGTTAAATGAACTTTAAATGAAGTTAAATGAACTTTAAATGAAGTTAAATGAACTTTAGATGAAGTTAAATCCACAGTTTGATTGTGTTTGTATCTCTAACAGCCTGTGTTCCAGTGGCTATCTGTACATCCCTAACACAAGTGTTTAAATAAAGTTTGACTATGTTTGTATGAACATGACCTTTCTCTTCTCTTCCTTTCTCCGCCCTCCCCCCTCCTCTCCCCCCCTCCCCTCCCCTCCTCTCCCCCCTCCTCTAACAGCCCATGTTCCAGTGGTTATGTGTACATCCCTCTAGCCTTCCTAGCTATGCTGTACGTGGTGTATCTGGTGGAGTGCTGGCACTGTTACTCCAAGACCGCCATTTTGGCTCACGCAGAGACGGCAGAGGTATGCTACTGACTTTTGTTTTGGTTGGGACTCTTGTGAGTCCTTATCTGTCGTTACCCCATCCGCCGTTACCCCGTCCGCCGTTACCCCGTCCGCCGTTACCCCGTCCGCCGCTACCCCGTCCGCCGTTACCCCGTCCGCCGTTACCCCATCCGCCGTTACCCCGTCCGCCGTTACCCCGTCCGCCGCTACCCCGTCCGCCGTTACCCCGTCCGCCGTTACCCCGTCCGCCGTTACCCCGTCCGTCGCTACCCCGTCCGCCGTTACCCCGTCCGCCGTTACCCCATCCGCCGTTACCCCGTCCGCCGCTACCCCGTCCGTCGCTACCCCGTCCGTCGCTACCCCGTCCGTCGTTACCCCGTCCGTCGTTACCCCGTCCGTCGCTACCCCGTCCGTCGCTACCCCGTCCGTCGTTACCCTGTCTGTCGTTACTCCATCCGTCGTTATTTTGGGGGGAATTTTAATTGACTTTGGTGAAGAGAACAACTAGACTTTGATATATTGTGTGTGTGTGTGTGTGTGTGTGTGTGTGTGTGTGTGTGTGTGTGTGTGTGTGTGTGTGTGTGTGTGTGTGTGTGTGTGTGTGTGTGTGTGTGTGTGTGTGTGTGTGTCCAGGTGTATGAGCGTGTCACAAGGCTCCAGCAGGCTACTCCCTGTATCTGGTGGAAGGCCATCAGTTACCACTACGTCAGACGGACCAGACAGGTGACCAGGTATCGCAACGGAGACGCTTATACCACTACACAGGTGAGTAGGTATCTCAACAGAAATGCTTATACCACTACACAGGTGAGTAGGTATCACAACGGAGATGCTTATACCACTACACAGGTGAGTAGGTATCTCAACAGAGACGCTTATACCACTACACAGGTGAGTAGGTATCACAACGGAGACGCTTATACCACTACACAGGTGAGTAGGTATCACAACGGAGATGCTTATACCACTACACAGGTGAGTAGGTATCACAACGGAGATGCTTATACCACTACACAGGTGAGTAGGTATCACAACGGAGATGCTTATACCACTACACAGGTGAGTAGGTACCACAACGGAGACGCTTATACCACTACACAGGTGAGTAGCGATCACAACGGAGATGCTTATACCACTACACAGGTGAGTAGGTATCACAACGGAGATGCTTATACCACTACACAGGTGAGTAGGTATCACAACGGAGATGCTTATACCACTACACAGGTGAGTAGCGATCACAACGGAGATGCTTATACCACTACACAGGTGAGTATGTATCACAACGGAGATGCTTATACCACTACACAGGTGAGTAGGTATCTCAACAGAGATGCTTATACCACTACACAGGTGAGTAGCGATCACAACGGAGATGCTTATACCACTACACAGGTGAGTAGCGATCACAACGGAGATGCTTATACCACTACACAGGTGAGTAGGTATCACAACGGAGATGCTTATACCACTACACAGGTGAGTAGCGATCACAACGGAGATGCTTATACCACTACACAGGTGAGTAGCGATCACAACGGAGATGCTTATACCACTACACAGGTGAGTAGCGATCACAACGGAGATGCTTATACCACTACACAGGTGAGTAGGTATCACAACGGAGATGCTTATACCACTACACAGGTGAGTAGGTATCACAACGGAGATGCTTATACCACTACACAGGTGAGTAGGTACCACAACGGAGACGCTTATACCACTACACAGGTGAGTATGTATCACAACGGAGATGCTTATACCACTACACAGGTGAGTAGGTATCACAACGGAGATGCTTATACCACTACACAGGTGAGTAGGTATCTCAACAGAGATGCTTATACCACTACACAGGTGAGTAGCGATCACAACGGAGATGCTTATACCACTACACAGGTGAGTAGGTATCACAACGGAGATGCTTATACCACTACACAGGTGAGTAGCGATCACAACGGAGATGCTTATACCACTACACAGGTGAGTAGGTATCACAACGGAGATGCTTATACCACTACACAGGTGAGTAGGTATCACAACGGAGATGCTTATACCACTACACAGGTGAGTAGGTATCACAACGGAGATGCTTATACCACTACACAGGTGAGTAGGTATCACAATGGAGATGCTTATACCACTACACAGGTGAGTAGGTATCACAACGGAGACGCTTATACCACTACACAGGTGAGTAGGTATCACAACGGAGATGCTTATACCACTACACAGGTGAGTAGCGATCACAACGGAGATGCTTATACCACTACACAGGTGAGTAGGTATCACAACGGAGATGCTTATACCACTACACAGGTGAGTAGGTATCACAACGGAGATGCTTATACCACTACACAGGTGAGTAGGTATCACAACGGAGATGCTTATACCACTACACAGGTGAGTAGGTATCACAACGGAGATGCTTATACCACTACACAGGTGAGTAGGTATCACAACGGAGACGCTTATACCACTACACAGGTGAGTAGGTATCACAACGGAGACGCTTATACCACTACACAGGTGAGTAGGTATCACAACGGAGATCCTTATACCACTACACAGGTGAGCATGAAGAAGTAGAGGAACACCTGAGAATTGAGGCCCTAAAAGTAAGTCCGGGGCAAAACGTTCTGACGATATTGCCCCTTTGTTCAGTTACAATTTCAGCTTCAAATGTTTAAGTTGCACTATGCAGAAATCAATCATTTCCTGGTTGCTAAAACTCTCAATAGTTCGCTTAATTTCAGTTTATGTGACAAAACAAGCTAGTACAGTGTAGAGAATCATTGTACCATCTAAACCACTGTGAAATATATTTTCCAGGGCCTCTGAGTGGTGCAGGAACTGCATCGCACTGCTAGCTGTCCCACTAGAAAACCTGGTTAGAGTCCAGGCTCTGTCATAACTGGCTGTGACCGGGAGACCCATGGGGCGGCGCGCAATTGGCCCAGCGTCGTCCGGGTTAGGGGAAGGTTTGGCCCAGCGTCGTACAGGTTAGGGGAGGGTTTGGCCGGCAGGGATGTCCCTGTCCATCGCGCACTAGCGACTCCTGTGGCGGGCCGCGCGCACTGCACGCTGACACGGTCACCAGGTGTACGGTGTTTCCTCCGACACATTGGTGCGGCTGGCTTCGGGGTTCAGCGAGCGTTGTGTCAAGAATCAGTGCGGCTTGGCTTGGCTGGGTTATGTTTCTGGGGACGCATGCCTCTCGACCTTCGCCTCTCCCGAGTCCGTACTGGAGTTGCAGCGATGGGACAAGAAGGTAACTACCAATTGGATACCGAAAAAATTGTATATTTTAAAAACATTTTTATTTAACCTTTATGTAACTAGGCAAGTCAGTTAAGAACAAATTCTTATTTACAATGACGGCCTACCCCGGCAACGCTGGGCAAATTGTACGCCACCCTATGGGACTCCCAATCACGGCCGGATGTGATGCAGCCTGGATTCGAACCAGGTACTGTAGTGACACCTCTTGCACTGAGATGCAGTGTCTTAGACGACTGCGCCACTCGGAAGTATAAGCAAAAATATTTTTCTTTCAGCTGTTTGAAGCAAAACCGAAAGTAAAAAAGGCAAAAAATGAAACTGAAGCTCTGGAAGCATAGAAATAGCACACATAGAACAGATCTACCGCTTCTTAGACTTGTTTTCTAATAGAATGAATGATCCATAACACATATTTCTATGTGAATTTGGTCGGGTCGGCCAAAAAGTTACACATTGTCACTTTAAGTAGAAATGTCCTTATAGTTACTCTGAAAATAGGACAGCGTTACTATAAAACAATAAACTTTTTTTTTTTATTCCCCTCGCTCACAGGTATACCATGAGAGGGTTAACACCCACGCCTCCAGCTCTGAGTTTGACTACGGTCGCCACGGGGTTAAAGACGTCTCCAAGGAGCTCCAGGGACTTCAGGAGCACCCGGCTGTCAGGCTACGCTTCACCAAGTGTTTCAGGTTAACACAAATACACACAAATACACACAAATACACACAGCATACACACAGCATACACACAGCATACACACAGCATACACACAAATACACACAAATACACACAAATACACACAGCATACACACAGCATACACACAAATACACACAAATACACACAGCAAACACACAAATACACACAGCATACACACAAATACACACAGCATACACACAAATACACACAGCATACACACAAATACACACAGCATACACACAGCATACACACAAATACACACAGCATACACACAAATACACACAGCATACACACAAATACACACAAATACACACAGCATACACACAAATACACACAGCATACACACAAATACACACAGCATACACACAAATACACACAGCATACACACAGCATACACACAAATACACACAGCATACACACAAATACACACAGCATACACACAAATACACACAGCATACACACAAATACACACAGCATACACACATTTGGAATTCTAGATGTTCAGCTAGGTGAGTTTCTCACCTTAGCCTGCTTTGAGCTACTGTAAAAACGCTATATAAATCAAATCAGTGAATTAATCAATCAATGAATCAATTGTTCCTCTGTTTCAGTTTTGCCAGCGCCCGTGCGGAGGCTGCATACCTCACCCAGCGAGCACGCTTCTTCGGAGACAACGAGGGTCTGGACGATTACATGGAAGCACGGGAAGGGATGCATCTAAAGAACGTGGATTTCAAGGAGCATATTCTGGCGTTCCCAGACCCGACCCGGCAACCGTGGTATTCCCGACACCGGGTCTTCTGGCTAGCCTCAGCGTTCCTCTTCTCCTGGCCCATCCGGGTCGTGTCGGAGTACTGCACGGCCCATGTACACTACCACGTGGAGAAACTGTTCGGAGAGGAGACGATCCGTGAGGACGGAGTGACGGAGAACGGAGGAACGACAGGCGAGAGGAGTGGCAACGGCGGGTCGAGCTACAGAGCGATATCGCGGGTGAACACGGTGGATATGACGGAGCTGGAGTGGCACATTCGCTGTAATCAACAAATGGTTCCTTCATATTCCGAAGCTCTTCTCATGGACTTGGAGAGAGAGAGTAATGGAGGAGTTAGTGGAACAGGAGGAACTAACACCACCTCCTCCACACCTGGAGCTCCAGGCTCCATCCAGGGAGGCTTTCCAGTCAGCATGACCCGCCCAGTGGCTTTCTCCACGGCTTACCTCCTCCAGAGCTGTCCCCGGTGCCGGAGTACCACGTCAAGCTCAAGCCTGCCCTCCAGGCTAAGGGCCCCGACGGGGAATCAAGCCCTGCTGAACGGCACTGTGGCTGGGATGAGGGCGAATGGCGTAGGGGGTGGGGGTCAGGGTGGTGGCAGGTTAGTGTTGAGTCGTAGTGGGTTTTCTCTAGGGACACGGCCGAGACCAGCAAGTCTATTTCACTCTCGTAGTATGGGGGGAGGACTGGGAGGAGGACGGGGGGAAGACGGAGGAGGAGGGTTTCTGGGGTTAGGGTCCTGGCAGGGTCAGGATGATGAGGAAAGTAGAGGAGTGCTGGAAGGAGAGAGGGAGGAGGAAGAGGAGGGAGAGAGGGATGAGGAAGAAGTGCAGGAGGGAGGAGGAGAGGTGGATGAGGGGGTGAGGGATAGGCCTCCGTCTTACCACGATGAGCAGGAGGGAGGAGGAGAGGTGGATGAGGGGGTGAGGGATAGGCCTCCGTCTTACCACGATGCATTTTTCTTCCCGGTGTTGATCGTACACGGAGAGGAGAGCTGCCACGGTGGAGATGACGTGATGGACACAATAGTAAACTAACAGAAAAGAAAGGAATAAAAAGATTAAATGGAAAAAGAATGGTTGCCATAGTCTGAGAGACAGTGGAAAGGAGGGGATATTGTAGAACAGGACAAGAAAGAGGGGGATGTAAATCAACTGAGAGAAAAAGGGAAGATATTGGTAGACGTTGGATAATATGAGAGAGAGGGGGGGTGGAGAGAGAGAGATAGGGATGTAGGAAGAGGGGGAGAGGGAGGGAGAAAGAAAGGGATGGAGAGAGGTTTGTAGTGAGAGAGAGAGAAAGACAGAGAGAGAGACGAGGCAGAGTGAGAGAGAGAAGGACAGAGAGAGAGAGAGAGGCGAGGCAGAGAGAGAGAAAGAAAGAGAGACAGAGAGAGGCGAGGCAGAGTGAGAGAGAGAAAGAAAGAGAGACAGAGAGGTGAGGCAGAGTGAGTGATGAAGGAATTTGTTTCCTTTATGTTCGTTAACCAATTTAATTATAACAAAGCAAACACTCTGTCCGTTTCTAAGAATTTGTAAGATCCTTATTTGCATAAAATAGACATAGACCCGTGTCCAAATTAATCAATAGCGTTTATTCTCGAGAGATCTCTGACGTGCATATACAAAACCGTTATTTTTATCCCTTCTATTACTAACGCACATACATACACACTAATCTGGATTATCTCCTGAAGTCTCACCACAGTTTATTACCACTTAGCAGACAGTTCCAGCCCCCCCCCCCCAGATATGGAAAAGCTAGAGGGGCTTTTGCTGTCTTCCCTTATCTCCACAGAGTTATAGCTTAGTCGGTTCAAACATAGGTTAATGATCCATTTAGTTTTCTTTAGGCACACACACAGACATTCCTTTCTCCCCCTGTACATGCTACATAACCTCTAATCCTAATGGTTAAGTTTCTGGGTAGAATTATTTAATCATTTATCTTAAACCTTGATAAAATATCTTAACAGTGAGAGAGAGAGAAAGACGAGGCAGAGTGAGAGAGAGAGAAAGACAGAGAGAGAGGCGAGGCAGAGAGAGAGAGAGAGAAAGACAGAGAGAGGCGAGGCAGAGAGAGAGAGAGAGAGAGAGAGACAGAGAGAGAGAGAGAGAAAGACAGAGAGAGGCGAGGCAGAGAGAGAGAGAGAGAAAGACAGAGAGAGAGGCGAGGCAGAGAGAGAGAGACAGAGAGAGAGGTGGGGGTGGAGAGAGAGATAGGGATGTAGGAAGAGGAGGAGAGGGAGGGAGAAAGAAAGGGATGGAGAGAGGTTTGTAGTGAGAGAGCAGTCTTAAGTGGAAGGCCGTTGACTGCACATTGGAATGTTTGTTTTCCAGATATCTATGCTAGGATGCTGTAGGATACTGTAGGAGGATCTAGGATACTGTAGGAGGATCTAGGATACTGTAGGAGGATCTAGGATACTGTAGGAGGCTGTAGGATACTGTAGGATACTGTAGGGGGCTGTAGGATACTGTAGAAGGCTGTGGGATACTGTAGGATACTGTAGGAGGCTGTAGGATACTGTAGGGGGCTGTAGGATACTGTAGGAGGCTGTAGGATACTGTAGGAGGCTGTAGGATACTGTAGAAGGCTGTGGGATACTGTAGGATACTGTAGGAGGCTGTAGAATACTGTAGGATACAGTAGGGGGCTGTAGGATACTGTAGGAGGCTGTAGGATGCTGTAGGATACAGTAGGGGGCTGTAGGATACTGTAGGAGGCTGTAGGATACTGTAGGAGGCTGTAGGATACTGTAGAAGGCTGTGGGATACTGTAGGAGGCTGTAGGATACTGTAGGATACAGTAGGGGGCTGTAGGATACTGTAGGATACTGTAGGAGGCTGTAGGATACAGTAGGGGGCTGTAGGATACTGTAGGATACAGTAGGAGGCTGTAGGATACTGTAGGATACTGTAGGAGGCTCTATAGAAGGATGGATGCACCCTATTCCCTATTTAGTGCTCTTCTCTCCGGGAGACCCATACTGCACATAGACCCATACTGCACATAGACCCATACTGCACATAGACCCATACTGCACATAGACCCATACTGCACATAGACCCATACTGCACATAGATCTCTCGTCGCTGACGGCGACATCCCGTACCCCGAAAAACACATTTAAACAGACCTCTGGTTGACCTATTTCCAATCAACTTTTCCCGTCACTGAAGGCAAATCTAGGATCCGGGATACCTTACCAGTCGTTTTGGGCTGTACAATGTGTGAGCTGTGGTCAAAATAAACATTTACATGTAATCATTTCCGACGCTACACTGAAAAAAAATATAAAACGCAATATGTAAAGTACCATGTTTCATGAGCTGAAATAAAAGATCCCAGAAATGTTCCATACGTATAAAAAAAATGGATTTCTTTCAAATGTTGTGCACAAATTTGTTTACATTCCTGTTAGTGAGCATTTCTCCTTTGCCAAGTTAATCCATCCACCTGACAGGTGTGATATAGCAAGAAGCTGATTAAACAGCATAATAATTACACAGGTGGACCTTGTGCTGGGGTCAATAAAAGGCCACTCTAAAATGTGCCGTTTTGTCACAACACAATGCCACAGATGTCTCAAGTTGAGTGGGCGTGCAATTGGCATGCTGACTGCAGGAATGTCCACCAGAGCTGTTGCCAGGGAATTTTATGTTTATTTTTCTACCATAAGCCGCCTCCAACATCGTTTTAGAGAATTTGGCAGTACTTTCAACCGGCCTCACAACCGCAGACCACGTGTAACCACATCAGCCCAGGCTTCTTCACCAGGGGGATCATCTGAGACCAGCCACCCGGACAGCTGGTAAAACTGTGGGTTTGTACAACCAAAGAATTTCTACACAAACTCTCAGGGAAGCTCATCTGCGTGCTCGTCTTCCTCACCAGGGTCTTGACCTGACTGCAGTTTGGCGTCGTAACCGACTTCAGAGGGCAAATGCTCACCTTCGATGGCCACTGGCACACTGGAGAAGTGTGCTATTCATGGATTAATCCCGGTTTGAACTGTACCGGGCAGATGGTACACAGCGTGCATGGCGTCGTGTGGGCGAGCGGTTTGCTGATGTCAACATTGTGAACAGAGTGCCCCATGGTGGTGGTGGGGTTATGGTATAGGCAGGTATAAGCTATGGACAACGAACACAATTTTATTTTATCGATGGCAATTTGAATGCACAGAGATACTGTGATGAGATCCTGAGGCCCATGGTCTTGCCATTCATTCGCCGCCATCACCTCATGTTTCAGCATGATAAAGCACAGCCTCATGTCACAAGGATCTGTACACAATTCCTGGAAGCTGAACATTTCCCAGTTCTTCCATGACCTGCATACTCACTAGACATGTCACCCATTGAGCATGTGTGGGATGCTCTGGATCGACGTGTACGACAGCGTGTTCCAGTTCTCGCCAATATCCAGCGACTTTACATAGCCATTCAAGCGGAGTGGGACAACATTCCACCACGGGCCACAATCAACAGCCTGATCAACTCTATGTGAAGGAGATGTGTCGCACTGCATGAGGCACATGGTCACACCAGATACTGACTGGTTTTCTGATCCACGCCCCAACTTTTTGTTTAAGGTATCTGTGACCAACAGATGCATATGTGTATTCCCAGTCCTGTCAAATCCATAGATTAGGGCCTAATGAATTCATATCAATTGACTGGTTTCCTTATATGAACTGTAACTCCGTCAAATCGTTGACATTTTTGTATGTTGCTTTGATATTTCTGTTCGATATAGATTACCACGTGATCCCAGATGGCAGCACACCGCCTTTTAAGGAGATATGGTGTGAATTCGGGTCAACTCAGGAAAAGTTGGATATAAATGTTTCTTTTCACACATTATTTAGGTCAACTAGAGGGCTGGTAAATATGGTTTCGGGGTATGGGAGATCAGTGTGTAAAGTTACAGGTCTCCCGGGGCGAAGAGGCTAGCCGCTATAAAGGGAACAGGGTGGCTTTTAGGACAAAGCCTAGAAGAACGGTTGCTTAGGAATAAGGGAAGAGGAGGGAAGAGGAGAGACGGACAGAGAGACAGCCGAGCACAGACATCTGATGCCACCATTTAGGATCTGCTCTCTTAAGTCAGAGGAGAGGAGGGCAAAAAAGACAGGATGCTGGAGACAAAACAGAGAATCTGCACTCCTTTTATTTTGTCTTCCATGGAACAAAGGGAGAAGGAGAGTTCCATTCCCCTTCAACTGAAGGACAGAGGGAGAAGGAGAGTTCCATTCCCCTTCAACTGAAGGACAGAGGGACAAGGAGAGTTCCATTCCCCTTCAACTGAAGGACAGAGGGAGAAGGAGAGTTCCATTCCCCTTCAACTGAAGGACAAAGGGAGAAGGAGAGTTCCATTCCCCTTCAACTGAAGGACAGAGGGAGAAGGAGAGTTCCATTCCCCTTCAACTGAAGGACAGAGGGAGAAGGAGAGTTCCATTCCCCTTCAACTGAAGGACAGGGAGAAGGAGAGTTCCATTCCCCTTCAACTGAAGGACAGAGGGAGAAGGAGAGTTCCATTCCCCTTCAACTGAAGGACAGAGGGAGAAGGAGAGTTCCATTCCCCTTCAACTAAAAGAGAGGACTAAAGGGAACATTATATTATTGTAGTTTCAACTGAATTGAACACTCAGAGGCAGGTCAGCATGCTATATGTATAAACATGGACACTGAGAATCCACACGTCTGACTGTTATCATGAACCAGTCCATCTATAAACCGTGGACAGAAACTCCCTGTATGTTTGGCTTCACCGTCAGCTCTACAGGCTATCTATGGTCCATCACACTGGACCCTGTCTTCTTAATCAGCCAACGACCCAGCACAGCAAAACAAAATGGAGGATGTCTGATCCTCCTCTCTGACCTCCTATAGTCTCCTTACCACAGGAGGTTGCTGGCACCTTAATTGGCGAGATGAGTGGAAACAGTGGAATGGTATCAAATACATCAAAGACATTATTTTCCAGGTGTTTGGTGCCATTCCATTTGCTTCGTTCCGGACGTTATTATGATCCGTCCTCAGCCTCCACTGCTCCTCCCCCTCACCAGCCTCCACTGCTCCTCCCCCTCACCAGCCTCCACTGATCCTCCCCCTCACCAGCCTCCACTGCTCCTCCTCTCAGCAGCCTCCACTGCTCCTCCCCCTCACCAGCCTCCACTGCTCCTCCTCTCAGCAGCCTCCACTGCTCCTCCCCCTCACCAGCCTCCACTGCTCCTCCTCTCAGCAGCATCCACTGCTCTCACATCCCACCCTATTCCCTATGTAGTGCCCTGCGTTTATGGGACAGCCCTATGTGTATGTACACTGTACCTCATAGTGTATGGAAGTAGTGTACTACGTACGTAATACGCTACCGTTTGTAGATGACCTCACTCCAATCTCAACCCGACTGCCTTTGAACAAAAATAATATATTTTTAATAATCTCTTTTTCTGTCACTTTTGCCTTTCAATGCTGTCTGCATCTAGCCAGCGTTTGAGGTGAGGGACTGGGCCTTGAGTTTAAAGCAGCATACCCCCCCCCCCCCCTCTCTCTCTCCAACCTCCCCCCAGGCCGGAATCTATATGGATTACTGGATACTCTCTTGGTTCTATGGGTTAGGGTTAGAGGTCAGAGGTTCTATGGGTTAGGGTTAGAGGTCAGAGGTTCTATGGGTTAGGGTTAGAGGTCAGAGGTTCTATGGGTTAGGGTTAGAGGTCAGAGGTTCTATGGGTTAGGGTTAGAGGTCAGAGGTTCTACGGGTTAGGGTTAGAGGTCAGAGGTTCTACGGGTTAGGGTTAGAGGTCAGAGGTTCTACGGGTTAGGGTTAGAGGTCAGAGGTTCTATGGGTTAGGGTTAGAGGTCAGAGGTTCTATGGGTTAGGGTTAGAGGTCAGAGGTTCTATGGGTTAGGGTTAGAGGTCAGAGGTTCTATGGGTTAGGGTTAGAGGTCAGAGGTTCTATGGGTTAGGGTTAGAGGTCAGAGGTTCTATGGGTTAGGGTTAGAGGTCAGAGGTTCTATGGGTTAGGGTTAGAGGTCAGAGGTTCTATGGGTTAGGGTTAGAGGTCAAAGGTTCTATGGGTTAGGGTTAGAGGTCAGAGGTTCTATGGGTTAGGGTTAGAGGTCAAAGGTTCTATGGGTTAGGGTTAGAGGTCAAAGGTTCTATGGGTTAGGGTTAGAGGTCAGAGGTTCTACGGGTTAGGGTTAGAGGTCAGAGGTTCTATGGGTTAGGGTTAGAGGTCAGAGGTTCTATGGGTTAGGGTTAGAGGTCAGAGGTTCTATGGGGGTCAGAGGTCAGAGGTTCTATGGGTTAGGGTTAGAGGTCAGAGGTTCTATGGGTTAGGGTTAGAGGTCAGAGGTTCTATGGGTTAGGGTTAGAGGTCAAAGGTTCTATGGGTTAGGGTTAGAGGTCAGAGGTTCTATGGGTTAGGGTTAGAGGTCAAAGGTTCTATGGGTTAGGGTTAGAGGTCAAAGGTTCTATGGGTTAGGGTTAGAGGTCAGAGGTTCTATGGGTTAGGGTTAGAGGTCAGAGGTTCTATGGGTTAGGGTTAGAGGTCAGAGGTTCTATGGGTTAGGGTTAGAGGTCAGAGGTTCTATGGGGGTCAGAGGTCAGAGGTTCTATGGGTTAGGGTTAGAGGTCAGAGGTTCTATGGGTTAGGGTTAGAGGTCAGAGGTTCTATGGGTTAGGGTTAGAGGTTCTATGGGTTAGGGTTAGAGGTTCTATGGGTTAGGGTTAGAGGTCAGAGGTTCTACGGGTTAGAGGTCAGAGGTTCTACGGGTTAGAGGTCAGAGGTTCTATGGGTTAGGGTTAGAGGTCAGAGGTTCTATGGGTTAGGGTTAGAGGTCAGAGGTTCTACGGGTTAGAGGTCAGAGGTTCTATGGGTTAGGGTTAGAGGTTCTATGGGTTAGGGTTAGAGGTCAGAGGTTCTATGGGTTAGGGTTAGAGGTCAGAGGTTCTACGGGTTAGAGGTCAGAGGTTCTACGGGTTAGAGGTCAGAGGTTCTATGGGTTAGGGTTAGAGGTTCTATGGGTTAGGGTTAGAGGTCAGAGGTTCTATGGGTTAGGGTTAGAGGTCAGAGGTTCTACGGGTTAGAGGTCAGAGGTTCTACGGGTTAGAGGTCAGAGGTTCTATGGGTTAGGGTTAGAGGTTCTATGGGTTAGGGTTAGAGGTCAGAGGTTCTATGGGTTAGGGTTAGAGGTCAGAGGTTCTATGGGTTAGGGTTAGAGGTCAGAGGTTCTATGGGTTAGGGTTAGAGGTCAGAGGTTCTATGGGGGTCAGAGGTCGGTCCAGGGGCTGCGATTCAAGCCCCTGGGTTGGCTTTCACGGACGGCCCCCTCGTTATGGATCTCTCTCTCCAAGAACCTACTGCACACTGAAAAACATAGCCAGCTGACCAAGGACTTCCAGCCGAGAGAGAGAGAGAGAGAGAGAGAGAGAGAGAGAGAGAGAGAGAGAGAGAGAGAGAGAGAGAGAGAGATGGTAGTATTTTATTCTACTAAATGAAAAGAACCTTCCAGAATGAATCTAGACCACAAACAGATGCCCTGGTTTTGATTGTGTGGACCTAGCTATCTCTCTCTCACACACACACACACACACTGAGCCTTCACTTCACTTCCTGACTAAGCCTTCAACCTGATTTGGTTACTTTTCGTGCCGTTATATTCACACACCGCTTCTGTCTCTTTCTGAGCAGGTAGAGTGCCAAGAGAAAACACACACACACACACACACACACACACACACACACACACACACACACACACACACACACACACACACACACACACACACACACACACACACACACACACTGATCTCCATTTGCGTGTTCAGCCAACTGTGGAGCCACGTGCTTGTAGACGTCGGTTACATTTTGTGGCTGTAAATTCATCGCTAAGCTGTTGGAATGTCTTTGTGTTGCAGCACGAATGTGGACAGGCTGATAATGACCATTATATTATTACTACGATTAAGCAAGTCTCAAAACACACCCTATTCCCTACAGGTGTAGGATCTTAATTTGATCATCCTATTGCAGGACAACTGTCCTGCAATGCTGGAAATTTTAATCTTGTAGTGGATTTGAGGTTTAAAAAGGCTTCTGAATACTTTTTTCAGACTTTTCCCTTACAGAAAAATATCAACCCCTACAAAAAAAATGCTATTATAATCCACATTTCCTGTTGCTGCAGGACTATTTTCCTGCTGTAGCAAACTGGCTCAAATTAAGATCCTACATCTGTATTCCTGTAAAGGTTAAATAAAAAATAAAATCCTCATTTAGAGCCAATAGTAGTGGACTACATAGGGAATAGAGTATCATTTAAGACCTAGCCTTTGTAAGGTCTATGCTATAACAGTGTACCCACTAACACACTCCAGTCATTGTAACAGTCCAGTGCTGTACACATTACTATTTGTCTACACGTGAGGATGTGTCAGTTCTGAGGGGAGAAAGAGGGGCCATTTACAGAGTTAAAGACTAAAGCGTTTGCTCAACTTGGATTAAGATTTAAACTTACTTTTTTTTTAACAGGCACCAAAAAGCTCCAAAACAAAAACTATTCCTCCTGATATTTCAACCTGTTATTATTCTGCTCTGCTTTATATAAGATACTATTAATGATTGTACTGTTGTTATTACTACTGGTCAGTACCATTATGGTCTACAGGGGACAGATATTATTACTACTGGTCAGTACCTTTATGGTCTACTGGGGTCAGATATTACTACTGGTCAGTGCCATTATGGTCTACAGGGGACAGACATTACTACTACTGGTCAGTACCATTATGGTCTACAGGGGTCAGATATTACTACTGGTCAGTACCATCATGGTCTACAGGGGACAGATATTACTACTGGTCAGTACCGTTATGGTCTACAGGGGTCAGATATTACTACTACTGCTCTGTACCATTATGGTCTACAGGGGTCAGATATTACTACTGGTCAGTACCATTATGGTCTACAGGGGACAGATATTACTACTGGTCAGTACCATTATGGTCTACAGGGGTCAGATATTACTACTGGTCAGTACCATTGTGGTCTACAGGGGACAGATATTACTACTGGTCAGTACCATTATGGTCTACAGGGGACAGATATTACTACTGGTCAGTACCATTATGGTCTACAGGGGACAGATATTACTACTGGTCAGTACCATTATGGTCTACAGGGGTCAGATATTACTACTGGTCAGTACCATTGTGGTCTACAGGGGACAGATATTACTACTGGTCAGTACCATTATGGTCTACAGGGGTCAGATATTACTACTGGTCAGTACCATTATGGTCTACAGGGGTCAGATATTACTACTACTGGTCAGTACCATTATGGTCTACAGGGGTCAGATATTACTACTGGTCAGTACCATTATGGTCTACAGGGGACAGATATTACTACTGGTCAGTACCATTATGGTCTACAGGGGTCAGATATTACTACTGGTCAGTACCATTGTGGTCTACAGGGGACAGATATTACTACTGGTCAGTACCATTATGGTCTACAGGGGACAGATATTACTACTGGTCTGTACCATTATGGTCTACAGGGGACAGATATTACCACCGGTCAGTACCATTATGGTCTACAGGGGACAGATATTACTACTACTGGTCTGTACCATTATGGTCTACAGGGGACAGATATTACTACTGGTCAGTACCATTATGGTCTACAGGGGACAGACATACAGTCTGGATTATCATCTGTATTTTAAAATCCCAGATTATTTTATGACCCTGTTGGTTTCCACTAATCTCCGATCTCAGAACCAAGTCTTGTGTGTGCTGGCCAGCTAGTCGGTTGGGGTAAGTGAATGGACGAGCTAACATTGTAATACAGTGTTTACTTTACTGGCCACCTCTATCAACACAGCTTTATATTCACGCAAACTAAAAGGAAAGGTCTATTATATATTTCCGATAATAAATGTAATTGAATGAATATGCTACAATACCTGTGATGGTACTGATGGTGAATGTTACCAATAATAAAGTCACCCTGCTTGATATACCAGGATATCATTGGTTTACCTTGTGATGATTCACACGTCCTGCTCTGCTCTTCTGTGTGTGTGTGTGTGTGTGTGTGTGTGTGTGTGTGTGTGTGTGTGTGTGTGTGTGTGTGTGTGTGTGTGTGTGTGTGTGTGTGTGTGTGTGTGTGTGTGTGTGTGTGTGTGTGTGTGTGTGTGTGTGTGTGTGTGTGTGTGTGTGTGTGTGTGTGTGTGTCTGTGTGCGTGCGTGTGTGTGTGTGTCTGTGTGTCTGTGTGTGTATGTGTGGGCTACAACTTTGTTATTTTATTGTGGCTCAATGAGCAAAATGTATTTAAGTATTTCTAGTATTTCTGTAAATGTTATTTTTAGCCCTTGGTCCATAATACAGGAATGCAAGCTAATGTTTTCTTTTCTTTGCTATCCCTCTCTCTCCCTCCTCCCTCTCTATATATGCAGGACAGGATAGGGCTTAGAATGGACTGTAGATAGATTGTACTATAGATTAATTTGCCAACAGGTGCTGCTGCCCAGTTTGTTTTCTGATAGTAAACGTTAGCTGAAGACCTGCTGTTTTTCCGATGTAGAAATTCAACATATTGTACGATATTTTTAATCTACAGTGCATTCGGAAAGTATTCATACCCCTTCCCCTTTTACACATTTTGTTACGTTACAGCCTCATTCTAAAATCTATTAAATTAAATCAACTACAATGACAAAGCGAAAGTTTTTTAAAATTTAATTTAGCCAAATTTATTCAAAATAAAAAAAACAGACATACCTTATTTACATAAATCTTCTTAGGACTAGACGTGCAACAATGTATTTTTTGGACAGCAGTGGCTTCTTCCACTGTGTCCTCCCATGAACACCATTCTTGTTTAGTGTTTTATGTATCGTAGACTCGTCAACAGAGATGCTAGCATGTTCCAGAGATTTCTGTAAGTCTTTAGCTGACACTTAGCTGTTCTTCTTAACCTCATTGAGCATTCTGCGCTGTGCTCTTGCAGCCATCTTTGCAGGAAAGCCACTCCTAGGGAGAGTAGCAACAGTGCTGAACTTTCTCCATTTATAGACAATTTGTCTTACCGTGGACTGATGAACATCAAGGCTTTTAGAGATACTTTTGTAACCCTTTCCAGCTTTATGCAAGTCAACAATTCTCAATCTTAGGTCTTCTGAGATCTCTTTTGTTTGAGGCATGGTTCACATCAGGCAATGCTTCTTGTGAATAGCAAACTCACATTTTGTGATTATTTTTTTATAGGGCAAGGCAGCTCTAACCAACATCTCCAATCTGTCTCATTGATTGGACTCCAGGTTAGCTGACTCCTGACTCCAATTAGCTTTTGGAGAAGTCATTAGCCTAGGGGTTCACATACCTTTTCCAACCTACACTGTGAAAGTTTAAGTGATGTATTCAACATAGACAAGAAAATTACAATAATTTGTGTGTTATTAGTTTAAGCACACTGTATTTGTCTATTGTTGTGATGAAGATCAGATCAAATTTGATGACCAATTTATGCAGAAATACAGGTAATTCCAAAGGGTTCACATACTTTGTCTTGCCACTGTGTGTGTAAATGTGATTTATTTATTTATACATTTGCAAAAATTTCAAAAAACTGTTTTTGCTTTGTCATTATGGGATATGGTGTATAGATTGATGAGGGGGAAAAACTGGGAACAACATGGTGAGGTATTAGCACCCCCTGTGGTTCTCTATGATATTACAGCTCCAGAGGACAGACAGGAACAACATGGTGAGGTATTAGCACCCCCGGTGGTTCTCTATGATATTACAGCTCCAGAGGACAGACAGGAACAACATGGTGAGGTATTAGCACCCCCTGTGGTTCTCTATGATATTACAGCTACAGAGGACAGACAGGAACAACATGGTGAGGTATTAGCACCCCCTGTGGTTCTCTATGATATTACAGCTCCAGAGGACAGACAGGAACAACATGGTGAGGTATTAGCACCCCCGGTGGTTCTCTATGATATTACAGCTCCAGAGGACAGACAGGAACAACATGGTGAGGTATTAGCACCCCCTGTGGTTCTCTATGATATTACAGCTCCAGAGGACAGACAGGAACAACATGGTGAGGTATTAGCACCCCCGGTGGTTCTCTATGATATTACAGCTCCAGAGGACAGACAGGAACAACATGGTGAGGTATTAGCACCCCCTGTGGTTCTCTATGATATTACAGCTACAGAGGACAGACAGGAACAACATGGTGAGGTATTAGCACCCCCTGTGGTTCTCTATGATATTACAGCTCCAGAGGACAGACAGGAACAACATGGTGAGGTATTAGCACCCCCTGTGGTTCTCTATGATATTACAGCTACAGAGGACAGACAGGAACAACATGGTGAGGTATTAGCACCCCCTGTGGTTCTCTATGATATTACAGCTACAGAAGACAGACAGGAACAACATGGTGAGGTATTAGCACCCCCGGTGGTTCTCTATGATATTACAGCTCCAGAGGACAGACAGGAACAACATGGTGAGGTATTAGCACCCCCTGTGGTTCTCTATGATATTACAGCTACAGAGGACAGACAGGAACAACATGGTGAGGTATTAGCACCCCCTGTGGTTCTCTATGATATTACAGCTCCAGAGGACAGACAGGAACAACATGGTGAGGTATTAGCACCCCCGGTGGTTCTCTATGATATTACAGCTCCAGAGGACAGACAGGAACAACATGGTGAGGTATTAGCACCCCCTGTGGTTCTCTATGATATTACAGCTCCAGAGGACAGACAGGAACAACATGGTGAGGTATTAGCACCCCCGGTGGTTCTCTATGATATTACAGCTCCAGAGGACAGACAGGAACAACATGGTGAGGTATTAGCACCCCCTGTGGTTCTCTATGATATTACAGCTACAGAGGACAGACAGGAACAACATGGTGAGGTATTAGCACCCCCTGTGGTTCTCTATGATATTACAGCTCCAGAGGACAGACAGGAACAACATGGTGAGGTATTAGCACCCCCTGTGGTTCTCTATGATATTACAGCTACAGAGGACAGACAGGAACAACATGGTGAGGTATTAGCACCCCCTGTGGTTCTCTATGATATTACAGCTACAGAAGACAGACAGGAACAACATGGTGAGGTATTAGCATCCCTGTGGTTCTCTATGATATTACAGCTACAGAGGACAGACAGGAACAACATGGTGAGGTATTAGCACCCCCTGTGGTTCTCTATGATATTACAGCTCCAAAGGACAGACAGGAACAACATGGTGAGGTTTTAGCACCCCCGGTGGTTCTCTATGATATTACAGCTCCAGAGGACAGACAGGAACAACATGGTGAGGTTTTAGCGCCCCCTGTGGTTCTCTATGATATTACAGCTACTTCCCGAATGCATGTCATCACATGATGACATCAATATTTTAAGTATGATCCTTCGATGTTAATGCCTGAAGTTAAGGTTAGTGTTTACATGCTGACTACACCAGGATGTGGATTCATCCACACCAGACGCGATCAGGACATGCAATTTGAAATATCAAAAATAACTCTGAACCAACTATATTAATTTGGGAACAGTCTCTCTGTCTATCTCTCTCTCGCTCTCTGTCTCGTCTGTCTTTCTCTCTGTCTCTCTGTCAATTCAATTTAAGGGCTTTATTGACATGGGAAACATATGTTTACATTACCAAAGCAAGTGAAATAGATAAACAAAAGTGAAATAAACAATACAAAATTAACAGTAAACATTACACAAACGTTACAAAAGAATAAAGACATTTCAAATGTCATATATATATACAGTGTTGTACTGATGTGCAGATAGCTAAAGTATAAAAGGGAAAATAAACAAATATGGGTTGTATTTACAATGGTGTTTGTTCTTCACTGGTTGACCTTTTCTTGTGGCAACATGTCACAAATCTTGCTGCTGTGATGGCACACTGTGGTATTTCACCCAGTAGATATGGGAGTTTATCAAAATCGGGTTTGTTTTTGAATTCTTTGGGGGATCTGTGTAATCTGAGGGAAATATGTGTCTCTAATATGGTCATACATTGGGCAGGAGGTTAGGAAGTGCAGCTCAGTTTCCACCTCGTTTTGTGGGCAGTGTGCACATAGCCTGTCTTCTCTTGAGAGCCAGGTCTGCCTACGGCGGCCTTTCTCAATAGCAAGGCTATGCTCACTGAGTCTGTACATAGTCAAAGCTTTCCTTAACTTTGGGTCAGTCACAGTGGTCAGGTATTCTGCCACTGTGTACTCTCAGTTTAGGGCCAAATAGCATTCTAGTTTGCTCTGTTTTTTTGTAAATTCTTTCCAATGTGTCAAGTAATTATTTTTTTGTTTTCTCATGATTTGGTTGGGTCTAATTGTGTTCCTGCTAAATGGATATATAATTTCAGAGCTGGCTGTTCTGTTGACACAAGCTACCACAACAAGGTTATTCTTCACAAGGTATACAGGATCTGACGGAGAGCAGAATTGAACACCAGCCAGGATAAACTGTTGGGTCTGTTTGTGTTTGTGAACAGAGCCCCAGGACCAGCTTGCTTAGGGGACTCTTCTCCAGGTGCATCTCTCTGTAGGTGATGACTTTGTTATGGAAGGTTTGTGAATTGCTTCCTTTTAGGTGGTTGTAGAATTCAACGTCTCTTTTCTGGATTTTGATAATTAGCAGGTGTCGGCCTAATTCTGCTCTGCATGCATTATTTGTTGTTTTACATTGTACATGGAGGATATTCTGCATGAAGACTCTCAATTTGGTGTTTGTACCAAAGCGTCTCAATCCAGTTTTTCATTTTTAATCCATTTTCAAACATTTCTAAAAACATGTTTTCACTTTGTCATTATGGGGTATTGTGATGTCATTATGGGGTATTGTGATGTCATTATTGATGAGGAAAAATATTAATCTGAACCCATTTTAAAATAAGGCTGTAATGTAAAAACAAATGTGGAAAAAGTCAAGCCACTGTATATGTTGAAGAGGGTGGGGCTTAAGCTGCATCCCTGACTCACCCCCCGGCCCCTTGGAAAGAAATGTGTGTTTTTTGCCAATTTTAACCGCACAAATGTTGTTTGTGTACATGGATTTCATACTGTCCTATATTTTTCCCCCAACACCAACCTTATGCCAAATTGAGTCAAAGGCTTTTTTTTTTTTTTTTTTAAATCAACAACAAGACTGCCTTTGTTTTGGTTTGTTTTTTTGTCAGTTAGGGTACGCATGGTGAATACGTGGTCTGTGGACAGTAATTAGGTAAAAAGCCTATTTGACATTTGCTCAGTACATTGTTATCACTGAGGAAATTAACTAGTCTGCTGTTAATGATAGTAGTGCTGTTAATTTCCGTAGCGTATTTCTGACGTGCTGTTCCTTCTTTTTCCGTAGTGTATTTCTGTATTGTTTTAGTGATTCACCATAGTGAAGGCGTAGGCTCAGGTTTTCTGGGTCTCTATGTTTTTGGTTGGACAGGTTTCTCAGATTTTTGCATTCTTCACCAAACCACTTGTCATTGTTGTTCATTTTCTTAGGTTTTCTGTTTGACATTTTTATATTTGATAGGGAAGCTGAGAGGTCAAATATACTGTTTAGGTTTTCTACTGCCAAGTTTACAACTTCACTATTACAGTGAAAGATTCTGTTCAGGAAATTGTCTAAAAGGGATTGAATTTGTTGTTGCCTAATAGTTTTTTGGTAGATTTCCACACTACTTTCCTTCCATCTATAGCATTTCTAAATATTATTCAGTTCCTTTGGCTTTGATGCCTCATGATTGAGCAAAGCTCTGTTCAGGTAGACTGATTTTGCTGTGATCTGATAGGGGTGTCAGTGGACTGACTGTGAATGCTCTGAGAGGCTCTGGGTTGAGGTCAGTGAAAAGGTAGTCTACAGTACCAAGAGATGAGCTATAGGTGAACCTACTATAGGAGTCTCCTCGAAGCCTACCATTGACTGTGTACATACCCAGCGTCCGACAGAGCTGTAGGAGTTGTGACCCGTTTTTGTTGGTTATGTTGTCGTAGTTGTGTCTTGGGGGCATATGGGGGAGGGAATCTGTCACCTACAGGCAGGTGTTTGACCCCTGTGTGCTGAGGGTGTCAGGTTCTTGTCCAGTTCTGGCATTTAGGTCGCCACAGACTAGTACATGTCCCTGGAAATGGTTGATTTCCCCCTCCAGGATGGAGAAGCTGTCTTCATTAAAGTATGAGGATTCTAGTGGGGGATATAGGTAGCACACAGGAGGACATTTATCTCTGTTGAGATCATTTCCTTATTAATTTCTAGCCAGATGTAAAATGTTCCTGTTTTAATTAATTTAATAGTGGGTTAGGTCTGCTCTATACCAAATTAGCATGCCCCCTGAGTCTCTTCCCTGTTTCACACCTGGTAGTTTGGTGGATGGTACTACCAGCTCTCTGTAACCTAGAGGGCAACCAGTGGGTCCGTCTCCTTTATACCATGTTTCTTGTAGGATGACAATGTCTGTATTTCCAATTTCTTTGATGTAGTCTGGGTTCCTGCTCTTTAGGCCAAAGACAGATGACCTCAGACCTTGTATATTCCAGGATGAGAAAGTAAAAGCTTTGTGTTCCATAGTGTCTAGTGTTGTTTTTGTGTGGTTTAGTCCCGGACCATCACAGTAGGTGTGAGCAGAGCATATTGACCATCTGATACATACCTCTTAGGTCGCAGGATGGGGCTTGGGGGGGTGTAATAGCGGGGGTTGAGCCTGTTGCTCTGCTCACAGCCTGGACATATGTCCTGCTGTCATGTTGAGGTCCTTGCCTTTGGGGCGGGGGGCATGGGGTGGGCAGAAGGGGCATAGGTCTGACATGGGGTGGGCTATATAGGGCGTGGGTTGCTTGGGGTGGTCTCAGCTGGTTGGGGTGTGGCTGGTGATGCTGTGGTCTGGGTGTAGGTCCTCTTGGCGTGGGTTCTCTCAGTGCAGGTCCTTCAGGTCTGGGAGGTTGTCTTGTTGGTCTGTGCGGGGTGTCCGTTGCTCTGTTGGTCTGTGCGGGGTGTCCGTTGCTCTGTTGGTCTGTGCGGGGTGTCCGTTGCTCTGTTGGTCTGTGCGGGGTGTCCGTTGCTCTGTTGGTCTGTGCGGGGTGTCCGTTGCTCTGTTGCTCCTGTGTGTGGTGCTAGGGCTACGGTTGAGGGTGACGTCCTTCAGGGTCCTGGCAAAAGTTTAGATTGCTGCCTTGGAGTCGTGGGCCAGATATACATTAGGTTTTGAGGCACAGTCCCGGGAAATGTTTGCATTCACCCATTGTATGGTGGCAGGGTGAAAGTATTTTCGTGGTAGCAGGGTGGAGATAACCACTTGTGCGTTGGGGAAAGTGGAAGAAGCTTTTTCAATCACTCCCTTGAGTGCTGTGGCCACCCTTGCCTGCTGGGCCCTCAGGTCGTTTGTGCCCGTGTGAATTATGATGCGGCTGGGGGACCCTAGTCTGTCCTCTCCCCCTCTCTCTCTGATGTTGCTATACCATTCTGGTCTATTTGGACATGATCTCTATTGAAGTCAATGTGTCAGTCAGTGTGACTTCTTCGATGGGTGGTCGAGGAGAGGGTCAATTTGTTAGTAGGACAGAAGATTGTCCACCCCTCCTCGATCGCCTCTTTCCGCTGAGGAAGCACGAGAGTATCCTACCTGAGTACTTTACAGAATAATTCATTTTTGCCCCGTTTGAAATCAGCTGTTGTATTGTCAAAGGAGAAAAACAGGCACCTGTTTAAAAACAATATGCTACTTATCATTTTATATAGAAAATGTCTAGCACCACTGGCTAAATATCTTTTAATACTTTTTTGTGCTGTGACTGGCGCCCTCTAGCTGTGAAATGAAGCAACAGCAGAGGGCCTAATTTGCTGTAAGCCTAATAACCAGGATCTTGATTGGACCTGTTCGTTTACTTATATCGTGTCTCCTGGATATTTAAATGGATTGTAGAGGAGCTTACTGCGCTCTCTTTCTCTCTGTCTCTCTCTCTAATCTGGTGGGATTAACGTGCGGTCGAGTATCGGGCATGTTCAAGGGAGAGAAGAAAGACACTGGTGACGGAAGAGACAGATCATTGAAGGAGAGAGAGAGAGAGACGGTGTTGAGTCGAACGTCCAGAAAACAGGAGAATAAAACGAGCTGAGGATCTACCTGAACAAGGTGCTCCATATTGAAAAGGCACCTGTCATTTTTGGTAAGCTTTAATGTCGTCAAAGTCTTGTTAACTGCTATGACAACGGAACAAATGAATGAATACAAAAGGGCTAGTGTGAATCCTGCTATTGACTAAATTCATTTTATTTTAGATGTCTTTGTTGTTTTTGTACATTTGATTTATGTGTCAAAGCCACACAAAAAAAGGGAGAGAGAGAGGGGGATGAAGGGTTACGCTAGATAAGCCAGGAGTAAGCCTCTTTCAGGCCACTTCTAGCCTCATGGATCATTCAGTCAGTTCTATCTGAAGTATTTAATATTCCGTGTTTGACTGATGCCCCCCCCCCCGACTACAGCATCTAGCTACTGCTAGGTGAACAACTACTATAGTTGGACCAATGAGGTTTCTGCATTATGAGTCATTTACATGACCCTACACCATTCTATGGCAGCCATGGCAACGCCACCATTAACAAATAATGTCATGTGACTGAACATCTAGAATTGGAACACTACTCTACATTCTAAAAGATGTCCCAGCTCTATAAAACACTCTGCTAGGGTTGTCCAGACGGTGATCTTGTTTGTACACAGGTTAGAGGGCGTGACCTGGTTGTCTGTGTCTCTGTCTGCGTCACCATACTCACACGCACGCACACACTGTCGATTAAATGCTGTGAGCCCTAGATAGGTATCATCCCTCAGCTCACATATGTGTTTGTGTTTAAAGCTCTTTAAATGTGGGACACACACTATGGGGCCGGTCAGGCTTGCACCTGGTTGTTATGCCAGGGGCTTGCTGGGGAGAGACAAGCCCCTGTAAGCTTCAGATGCCAGGCTAAGCTCTGGACGTATGGGGTCCAGTAACCAGATTCACAAAACCTTAAGAACAAAATGTCTTAACTGCCCACACACATTTAACTATAGATTTATGAAGTTAAGCTAAGTTGATATTCTTCATGAAGTTTTTGGAAATGTTCTTAACTTTTTGCTTAAGGAGAAACATAAGCAATTAAAGTAAAGAAGAAATATGATTCTTGAAAATAAAGTTGTTTGATTTCATCTTGGAAATGTTTATTTATTCCAAGATGGTTAAAGCCTCATGTTGAACTCAGGGCGTTGAGAAAATACGCTCATAAAAGCCATTTATCATGTTTAATTCACTCACAAACTTAACCTGAAAGTTTCAGTATTGATTCTTTTAAACCCAAGAACATGTTTTAGAACAGTAATCTCGGTAATAAATATGCTAACGCAATTGACATTGCTAGCTACATAGCTAGCTAGATCGGTTGCCTAGCAGCAATATTCTTACGTACATAGATAGTTAAGAAGTTTCTAAGAAGATATGAGCGTTTAAGAAAATGATATCTTAAGATGTTGAGGAATTGCACATAGTTCCTATCTTAAGAAGCTTCTTAACAAGTGTTTTGTGAATCTGTTTCCAGTGTGTGTGTGTCCAGTGTTTAGAGAGTTACACAGACGGACATGTCGAGCTACCACTGCTGTAGATGTGAAGCTTTTTTTTCTCTTTACCTTTATCCTATCTGGGGACTTTCTCTCTCTCCACCTGTGTAGTCCAACCATCACCACCATAACCATGTCAAAGGACTAGTCTCTAAATGCCTTTTTCCTCTCCTCCTCTCTCCACATCCCTCCGTCTCTCTTCAGACCATGTCTAAGGACCAGTGTGAATCCGTAGCAGTGAGCATCGAGTCCCTTTTAACCGACGCAGTTAAGATGCAGTCCCAGTGTCGGGAGCGTAGTGAGCAGCTAGCCGTGGCCGCCGCCGCACTGAGGGAGGAGTCGGCCTGCTTGAGAGAACAGGTGAGGTGTGGATTGATTTGTGGATGGATCGCTATTTATATATGTAGACAGATAAGTGATTGATTGATTGATTTAACAGTGTCAAGCCACCCAGCTGGATATGGCCTGGATGAGAAGACAGTTAGAAGAACTGCTGGATACCAAGGCTCAGATGGAGGCCAGTGATAGAATGCACCGGAAACTCAGCAAGACACTCTGAATGGAAGAGAGGAAAAGGGGGAGGAACCGGGAGAGAGGGGAAAAGGGGGAGGAACCGGGAGAGAGGAGAGAGAGAAGAGAGAGGGTAGAGAGGAAAAGGGGGAGAGGAGAGAAGAGAGAGGGGAGAGAGGAAAAGGGGGAGAGAGAGAGAGAAGAGAGAGGGGAAAAGGGGGAGGAACCGAGAGAGAGAGAAGGGAGAGGGGAAAAGGGGGAGGAACCGAGAGAGAGAGAGAGAGAGAAGGGAGAGGGGAAAAGGGGGAGGAACTGGGAGAGAGAGAAGAGAAAGGAGAGAGAGGTAGAGAGGAGAACAGCTGGAAACCAAGGCTGCGATGGAGTCCCGGTGTGAACACACCCTTGGAAATAAGTCTGGCAGACTTTAGTTAAATAAATAATTATTTTAACAACGTACACCGTCTCCTGTTCTCTAACCCTATTTATCATCACTAACCATCACGCTACACTACATGACCAAAACTATGTGGACACCAGCTCGTCAAACATCTGATTCCAAAATCATGGGCATTAATATGTAGTTGGTCCCCCCTTGCACTGATGTTGGGTGATTAGGCCTGGCTCGCAGTCGGCGTTCCAATTCATCCCAAAGGTGTTTGATGGGGTTGTGGTCAGGGCTTTGTGCAGGCCAGTCAAGTTATTTCACAACGATCGACAAACAATTTCTGTATGGACCTGGCTTTGTGCACCGGGGTATTGTCATGCTGAAACAGGAAGGGGCCTGCCCCAAACTGTTACCACAAAGTTGGAAGTACGTACTTTTCTAGAATGTCATTGTATACTTGTAGCATTAAGATTTCCCTTCACTGGAACTAAGGGGCCTGAACCATTAAAAACAGCCCAGACCATTATTCCTCCTCCAAACTTTACAGTTGACACTATGCAATGGGACATGTAGTGTTCTCCTGGCATCCGCAAAAAACCCAGATTCATCGGTTGGACTGTTAGATGGTGAAGCGTGAGTCATCACTCCAGAGAACGTGTTTCCACTACTCCAGACTCCAATAGAGGCAAGCTTTACACCACTCCAGCTGACGCTTGGCATTGAACATGGTGATCTTAGGCTTGTGTGCGGCTGCTCGGCCACGGAAACCCATTTCATGAAGCTCCCGACGAACAGTTCTCCTGCTGACATCGCTTCCAGAGGAGGTTTTGAACCGGTTAGTGAGTGTTGCAACCAGAGGAGGCTGCTGAGGGGAGGACGTCTCATAATAATGGCTGGAATGGAGTAAATGGAATGGCATTAAACACTTCGAAGACGTGGTTTCCATGTGATTGATACCCTTCCATTGACTCCATTATTGTGAGCCGTCCTCCCTTCAGCAGCCGCCAATGGTTGCAACAGACAGACGATTTTTACGCGCTTCTGCACTCAGCGGTCCCGTTATGTGAGCTTGTGTGGCCTTCCACTTCACAATAACAGGGCAGAAATTTGACAAACTGACTTGTTGGAAAGGTGGCATCCTATGACGGTGCCACGTTGAAAGTCACTGAGATCTTCATTAAGGCCATTCTACTGCCGATGTTTGTCTATGAAGATTGCATGGCTGTGTGCTCGATTTTACACCCGTCGGCAACAGGTGTGCTGAAATAGCCGGCCACTCATTTGAAGGGGTGTCCACATACCGCTGTATATAGCGAACCTCATCTCCCATCCCTAATCAATAGATGTGCTGCTTTAAGACCAGTTCTCACACTAGCTATATATACACACACACTACCGTTCAAAAGTTGAGTCACTTAGAAATGTCCTTGTTTTTGAAATACATTTTCCCCCCGTTAAAATAACATCAAATTGATCAGAAATACAGTGTAGACATTGTTAATGTTGTAAATGACTATTGTAGCTGGAAACGGCTGATTTTTAATGGAATATCTACATAGGTGTACAGAGGCCCGTTATCAGCAACCATCACTCCTGTGTTCCAATGGCATGTTGTGTTAGCTAATCCAAGTTTATCATTTATAAGGCGAATTGATCATTAGAAAACCCTTTTGCAATTATTTTTAGCACAGCTGAAAACTGTTGTCCTGATTAAAGAAGCAATAAAACTGTCCTTCTTTAGACTAGCTGAGTATCTGGAGCATCAGCATTTGTGGGTTCGATTACAGGCTCAAAATGTCCAGAAACAAAGAACTTTCTTCTGAAACTCGTCAGTCTATTCTGGTTCTGAGAAATGAGGGCTAATCCATGCGAGAAATTGTCAAGAAACTGAAGATCTCGTACAACGCTGTGTACTACTCCCTTTACAGAACAGCGCAAACTGGCTCTAACCAGAATAGAAAGTGGCGTTTCTTTCAAAAACAAGCACATTTCCAAACTTTTGAACAGTAGTGCGTGCGTGTATATATATATATACACACACACACACAGAAAAAGGCTAATGCCACATTTGACAGACTTTTATACAGTCTGGAGTCATGTTCATTTAGTTTTACGGAGCAGAACCTACAGTAGCTTAGCGATGTAAAGAAACAGCCTGGGAGAGAGCATGTAAACATCTGTCTGGCCTACAGTAGCTTAGCGATGTAAAGAAACAGCCTGGGAGAGAGCATGCAAACATCTGGCTGGCCTACAGTAGCTTAGCGATGTAAAGAAACAGCCTGGGAGAGAGCATGTAAACATCTGTCTGGCCTACAGTAGCTTAGCGATGTAAAGAAACAACCTGGGAGAGAGCATGTAAACATCTGTCTGGCCTACAGTAGCTTAGCATTGTAAAGAAACAGCCTGGGAGAGAGCATGTGAACATCTGGCTGGCCTACAGTAGCTTAGCATTGTAAAGAAACAGCCTGGGTGAGAGCATGTAAACATCTGTCTGGCCTACAGTAGCTCAGCGATGTAAAGAAACAGCCTGGGAGAGAGCATGTGAACATCTGGCTGGCCTACAGTAGCTTAGCGATGTAAAGAAACAGCATGTAAACATCTGTCTGGCCTACAGTAGCCTTTCCCTCATGTCGTAGAGGAGAGATCAGGTGTCTCTGATGGAAACTACAATAAAAAAAGGGAAGGATATCTGACAAACCAATGCATCTTTATTGGTCAAGATGCTCTGCTCACACCTACTGTTATTGGTCGATAACTGTTTTAGAAACTTCTGTAAAAGAACATCAACAAAACCTCATTCAAATCAAAATACACATTTATGCTTTTCAATATTCATAAAAATAAAATAAAAAGTACAAATAATTGCAGGCAGAAAGGGAATGAAGTAACAAAATGGTTGCTTAGCTTCTGAGTAGCCAGGAAGGAATCTTAGTGTGTGTTTGCGTAGGACAGTGTGACAATGCCGACTGACTTGGTTTGTCTGTGGTCCTGAGTGGACACACACGGAGAGATATTATCTGAGACAATTGGATGTCCCTGTTAGCCAGTCACACACCTCTCTCCCTAAATACAGGAAGAATGAAAGGACTTCGGATGGAGGGACCACAGGGAAATGTATAAGAGCTTAACAAAGGTAAATTAATTGTTCTCAGTAAAACAGTTTCAAAACAAGGTGAACCCCTACAGTGACACTATGTAATATACTGTATTCCATTGTAGAACATCTCTGCTTCACTAGTCTGCAGTACTCAGAGGTCCACATACACACCGAGCCCAGGAACAGTAGAAGAAGAACGACTGTGAGAAACCTACACAGCCTCTCTCTCTCACACACACACACACACACACACACACACACACACACACACACACACACACACACACACACACACACACACTAAGGTTAATTCATTCTCTTGCAGGTCAGACAGTGAGGAGTGATAGATATGTGTGTTTGTGTGTGAGCGTCAACAGGTCGTACAGCGAGACGGTTATGAGTCACTGCTGCTGGGCCTGGCCTGGGAAAAAACGTTCGGTCTCAGAGGGTGTCATCCTTCTGGAATCTGACCCTTGACCTCTCTGGATCACCACCAGTACGCCAATCAGAATCCAGAAAAAGAAGTTCACCCACACTGCTGTCTGGAGAGAGGAAAGTGGGAGAGAAGCGGAAAGAGGGAGAGAGTAGAAAGAGGGAGAGAGTAGAAAGAGGGAGAGAGTAGAAGCAAATAATAGTCTCTGTTAATGAGATCTGACGTCATTACTTTCTGTTAATACTGACCCCAGACCTGTACAGTCCAGTACTGTGTGTTAATACTGACCCCAGACCTGTACAGTCCAGTACTGTGTGTTAATACTGACCCCAGACCTGTACAGTCCAGTGTAGAACTGTGTGTTAATACTGACCCCAGCCCTGTATAGTCCAGTGTAGAACTGTGTGTTAATACTGACCCCAGACCTGTATAGTCCAGTGTAGAACTGTGTGTTAATACTGACCCCAGCCCTGTACAGTCCAGTGTAGAACTGTGTGTTAATACTGACCCCAGCCCTGTATAGTCCAGTGTAGAACTGTGTGTTAATACTGACCCCAGACCTGTATAGTCCAGTGTAGAACTGTGTGTTAATACTGACCCCAGCCCTGTATAGTCCAGTGTAGAACTGTGTGTTAATACTGACCCCAGCCCTGTGTAGAACTGTGTGTTAATACTGACCCCAGCCCTGTATAGTCCAGTGTAGAACTGTGTGTTAATACTGACCCCAGACCTGTATAGTCCAGTACTGTGTGTTAATACTGACCCCAGCCCTGTACAGTCCAGTACTGTGTGTTAATACTGACCCCAGCCCTGTACAGTCCAGTACTGTGTGTTAATACTGACCCCAGCCCTGTACAGTCCAGTACTGTGTGTTAATACTGACCCCAGCCCTGTACAGTCCAGTACTGTGTGTTAATCCTGACCCCAGCCCTGTACAGTCCAGTACTGTGTGTTAATACTGACCCCAGCCCTGTATAGTCCAGTACTGTGTGTTAATACTGACCCCAGCCCTGTACAGTCCAGTACTGTGTGTTAATACTGACCCCAGCCCTGTACAGTCCAGTACTGTGTGTTAATACTGACCCCAGCCCTGTACAGTCCAGTACTGTGTGTTAATACTGACCCCAGCCCTGTATAGTCCAGTACTGTGTGTTAATACTGACCCCAGCCCTGTACAGTCAGGTACTGTGTGTTAATACTGACCCCAGCCCTGTACAGTCCAGTACTGTGTGTTAATACTGACCCCAGCCCTGTACAGTCCAGTGTAGAACTGTGTTAATAGTGACCCCAGCCCTGTACAGTCCAGTACTGTGTGTTAATACTGACCCCAGACCTGTACAGTCCAGTACTGTGTGTTAATACTGACCCCAGCCCTGTACAGTCCAGTACTGTGTGTTAATACTGACCCCAGCCCTGTATAGTCCAGTACTGTGTGTTAATACTGACCCCAGCCCTGTACAGTCCAGTACTGTGTGTTAATACTGACCCCAGCCCTGTACAGTCCAGTGTAGAACTGTGTTAATACTGACCCCAGCCCTGTATAGTCCAGTGTAGAACTGTGTGTTAATACTGACCCCAGCCCTGTATAGTCCAGTGTAGAACTGTGTGTTAATACTGACCCCAGACCTGTATAGTCCCGTGTAGAACTGTGTGTTAATACTGACCCCAGCCCTGTATAGTCCAGTGTAGAACTGTGTGTTAATACTGACCCCAGCCCTGTATAGTCCAGTGTAGAACTGTGTGTTAATACTGACCCCAGACCTGTATAGTCCAGTGTAGAACTGTGTGTTAATACTGACCCCAGCCCTGTATAGTCCCGTGTAGAACTGTGTGTTAATACTGACCCCAGCCCTGTATAGTCCAGTGTAGAACTGTGTGTTAATACTGACCCCAGCCCTGTATAGTACAGTGTAGAACTGTGTGTTAATACTGACCCCAGCCCTGTACAGTTCAGTGTAGAACTGTGTGTTAATACTGACCCCAGCCCTGTATAGTCCAGTGTAGAACTGTGTGTTAATACTGACCCCAGACCTGTATAGTCCAGTGTAGAACTGTGTGTTAATACTGACCCCAGCCCTGTATAGTCCAGTGTAGAACTGTGTGTTAATACTGACCCCAGCCCTGTATAGTCCAGTGTAGAACTGTGTGTTAATACTGACCCCAGCCCTGTATAGTTCAGTGTAGAACTGTGTGTTAATACTGACCCCAGCCCTGTATAGTCCAGTGTAGAACTGTGTGTTAATACTGACCCCAGCCCTGTATAGTCCAGTGTAGAACTGTGTGTTAATACTGACCCCAGACCTGTACAGTCCAGTGTAGAACTGTGTGTTAATACTGACCCCAGCCCTGTATAGTCCAGTGTAGTACTGTGTGTTAATACTGACCCCAGCCCTGTACAGTCCAGTGTAGAACTGTGTGTTAATACTGACCCCAGCCCTGTACAGTCCAGTGTAGAACTGTGTGTTAATACTGACCCCAGCCCTGTACAGTCCAGTGTAGAACTGTGTTAATACTGACCCCAGCGTTGTACAGTCCAGTGTAGAACTGTGTGTTAATACTGACCCCAGCCCTGTACAGTCCAGAGTAGTACTGTGTTAATACTGACCCCAGCCCTGTACAGTCCAGAGTAGTACTGTGTTAATACTGACCCCAGCGTTGTACAGTCCAGTGTAGAACTGAGTTCCCGTGTAAGGACTGATCCAGGTCCTAGACTGAGCCTGTTCACATCTAGATGGGAGTAAATCCAGAATTTAAACATTTTCTAGAGGAATGTTGACACAGTTTACAAACTACTACTGCCCACACAATTCAGAAAAGATGACATCTAAAGGAAAGAGAGGTCTATATTACCTCAACCACCTGGTACCCCTAACATATAGCCTCATTACCCCCTGGTACCCCTACATATAGCCTCATTACCCCCTGGTACCCCTACATATAGCCTCATTACCCCCTGGTACCCCTACATATAGCCTCATTACCCCCTGGTACCCCTACATATAGCCTCATTACCACCTGGTACCCCTACATATAGCCTCATTACCCCCTGGTACCCCTACATATAGCCTCATTACCCCCTGGTACCCCTACATATAGCCTCATTACCACCTGGTACCCCTAACATATAGCCTCATTACCCCCTGGTACCCCTACATATAGCCTCATTACCCCCTGGTACCCCTACATATAGCCTCATTACTACCTGGTACCCCTAACATATAGCCTCATTACCACCTGGTACCCCTAACATATAGCCTCATTACTACCTGGTACCCCTACATATTACCTCAACCACCTGGTACCCCTAACATATAGCCTCATTACTACCTGGTACCCCTACATATTAGCCTCATTACCACCTGGTACCCCTAACATATAGCCTCATTACTACCTGGTACCCCTACATATTACCTCAACCACCTGGTACCCCTAACATATAGCCTCATTACTACCTGGTACCCCTACATATAGCCTCATTACTACCTGGTACCCCTACATATTACCTCAACCACCTGGTACCCCTAACATATAGCCTCATTACTACCTGGTACCCCTACATATTACCTCAACCACCTGGTACCCCTAACATATAGCCTCATTACTACCTGGTACCCCTACATATAGCCTCATTACCCCCTGGTACCCCTACATATAGCCTCATTACTACCTGGTACCCCTACATATAGCCTCATTACCCCCTGGTACCCCTACATATAGCCTCATTACTACCTGGTACCCCTAACATATAGCCTCATTACTACCTGGTACCCCTAACATATAGCCTCATTACCACCTGGTACCCCTAACATATAGCCTCATTACTACCTCGTACCCCTACATATTACCTCAACCACCTGGTACCCCTAACATATAGCCTCATTACTACCTGGTACCCCTACATATAGCCTCATTACTACCTGGTACCCCTACATATTACCTCAACCACCTGGTACCCCTAACATATAGCCTCATTACTACCTGGTACCCCTACATATTACCTCAACCACCTGGTACCCCTAACATATAGCCTCATTACTACCTGGTACCCCTACATATAGCCTCATTACTACCCGGTACCCCTACATATTACCTCAACCACCTGGTACCCCTAACATATAGCCTCATTACTACCTGGTACCCCTACATATTACCTCAACCACCTGGTACCCCTAACATATAGCCTCATTACTACCTGGTACCCCTACATATTACCTCAACCACCTGGTACCCCTAACATATAGCCTCATTACTACCTGGTACCCCTCCATATTACCTCAACCACCTGGTACCCCTACATATAGCCTCATTAGCACCTGGTACCCCTACATATAGCCTCATTACTACCTGGTACCCCTACATATTGACTCATTACCCCCTGGTACCCCTACATATAGCCTCATTACCCCCTGGTACCCCTACATATAGCCTCATTACCACCTGGTACCCCTCCATATAGCCTCATTACTACCTGGTACCCCTACATATTGACTCATTACCCCCTGGTACCCCTACATATAGCCTCATTACCACCTGGTACCCCTACATATAGCCTCATTACCACCTGGTACCCCTACATATAGCCTCATTACCACTTGGTACCCCTACATATAGCCTCATTACCACCTGGTACCCCTACATATAGCCTCATTACCACCTGGTACCCCTCCATATAGCCTCATTACCACCTGGTACCCCTCCATATAGCCTCATTACCACTTGGTACCCCTCCATATAGCCTCATTACCACCTGGTACCCCTACATATAGCCTCATTACCACCTGGTACCCCTACATATAGCCTCATTACCACCTGGTACCCCTACATATAGCCTCATTACCCCCTGGTACCCCTCCATATAGCCTCATTACCACCTGGTACCCCTCCATATAGCCTCATTACCACCTGGTACCCCTCCATATAGCCTCATTACCACCTGGTACCCCTCCATATAGCCTCATTACCACCTGGTACCCCTACATATAGCCTCATTACCACCTGGTACCCCTACATATAGCCTCATTACCACTTGGTACCCCTACATATAGCCTCATTACCACCTGGTACCCCTCCATATAGCCTCATTACCACCTGGTACCCCTCCATATAGCCTCATTACCACCTGGTACCCCTCCATATAGCCTCATTACCACCTGGTACCCCTACATATAGCCTCATTACCCCCTGGTACCCCTACATATAGCCTCATTACCACCTGGTACCCCTCCATATAGCCTCATTACCACCTGGTACCCCTACATATAGCCTCATTACCACCTGGTACCCCTACATATAGCCTCATTACCACCTGGTACCCCTACATATAGCCTCATTACCCCCTGGTACCCCTACATATAGCCTCATTACCCCCTGGTACCCCTCCATATAGCCTCATTACCACCTGGTACCCCTCCATATAGCCTCATTACCACCTGGTACCCCTCCATATAGCCTCATTACCACCTGGTACCCCTCCATATAGCCTCATTACCACCTGGTACCCCTCCATATAGCCTCATTACCACCTGGTACCCCTCCATATAGCCTCATTACCCCCTGGTACCCCTCCATATAGCCTCATTACCCCCTGGTACCCCTCCATATAGCCTCATTACCCCCTGGTACCCCTACATATAGCCTCATTACCCCCTGGTACCCCTACATATAGCCTCATTACCCCCTGGTACCCCTACATATAGCCTCATTACCCCCTGGTACCCCTACATATAGCCTCATTACCCCCTGGTACCCCTACATATAGCCTCATTACCCCCTGGTACCCCTCCATATAGCCTCATTACCACCTGGTACCCCTACATATAGCCTCATTACCACCTGGTACCCCTCCATATAGCCTCATTACCCCCTGGTACCCCTCCATATAGCCTCATTACCCCCTGGTACCCCTCCATATAGCCTCATTACCCCCTGGTACCCCTACATATAGCCTCATTACCCCCTGGTACCCCTACATATAGCCTCATTACCCCCTGGTACCCCTCCATATAGCCTCATTACCCCCTGGTACCCCTACATATAGCCTCATTACCCCCTGGTACCCCTACATATAGCCTCATTACCCCCTGGTACCCCTCCATATAGCCTCATTACCCCCTGGTACCCCTACCATATAGCCTCATTACCACCTGGTACCCCTACATATAGCCTCATTACCACCTGGTACCCCTCCATATAGCCTCATTACCCCCTGGTACCCCTACATATAGCCTCATTACCCCCTGGTACCCCTCCATATAGCCTCATTACCCCCTGGTACCCCTACATATAGCCTCATTACCCCCTGGTACCCCTCCATATAGCCTCATTACCACCTGGTACCCCTACATATAGCCTCATTACCACCTGGTACCCCTCCATATAGCCTCATTACCCCCTGGTACCCCTACATATAGCCTCATTACCCCCTGGTACCCCTACATATAGCCTCATTACCCCCTGGTACCCCTACATATAGCCTCATTACCACCTGGTACCCCTCCATATAGCCTCAGAACTGCTACTCCTTGTATATAACCTCATTATTGTTATTTTATTGTGTTACTATTTATTTTTATTTAGCATTATTGGGATAAAAACTGTACGGAATTTTGTTGTTGTTGTACTGGTAGTAGCAGTAACCACAGATTTAACATGAAGAAGTTGTGAATCTAGACGTGTTATGGTACCTGGTGACTTTGGGGACAGCGTGTAGGACAGAGTCACACAGAGAGTCTCTTCCGACCTTCAACACACAGCCCGTCACCAGGAGGAAGAAGAGAAAGACTCCACACACCACCAGGCTCATGTTCAGCCATACACGCTCTCTGGAAACACACACACCGGTCATAAGGTTACATAGACGCTCTCTGGAAACACACACACCGGTCATAAGGTTACATAGACGCTCTCTGGAAACACACACACCGGTCATAAGGTTACATACACGCTCTCTGGAAACACACACCGGTCATAAGGTTACATACACGCTCTCTGGAAACACACACCGGTCATAAGGTTACATAGACATTGCGGAATGTTGAATTATGGGTAGAATGGTTTCAAAATGTGAACATCTCGGCATGACACACACACGGTCAGATTCAGACATACAGTGCCTTCGGAAAGTATTCAGACCCTTTGTCCTTTTCCACATTGTGTTACATTACAGCCTTATTCTAAAAATGATTAAAATCTGATCCCCCCCCCCCAATCATCAATCTACACACAATACCCCATAATGACAAAGCAAAAAACATGTTTAGACATTTTAGCAAATGTATTAAATATACTGAACCATTACATTTAAATAAGTATTCAGACCCTTTACTCAGTACTTTGTTGAAGCACCTTTGGCAGTGATTACAGCCTTGAGTCTTCTTGAGTATGACGCTACAAGCTTGTCACACCTGTATTTGGGGAGTTTCTCCCATTCTTCTCTGCAGATCCTCTCAAGCTCTGTCAGGTTTGATGGGGAGCGTCGCTGCACAGCTATTTTCAAGTCTCTCCAGAGATGTTCGATCGGGTTCAAGTCCGGGCTCTGGTTGGGCCACTCAAGGACAGTCAGAGACTCGTCCCGAAGCCACTCCTGCGTTGTCTCGGTTGTGTGTTTAGGGTCGTTGTCCTGTTGGAAGGTGAACCTTCACCCCAGTCTGAGGTCCTGAGCGCTCTAGAGCAGGTTTTCATTAAGCATCTCTGTACTTTGCACCGTTCATCATTCCCTCGATCCTGACTAGTCTCCCAGTCCCTGCCGCTGAAAAATATCCCAACAGCATAAGCTTCACCGAAGTGATGGTGCCAGGTTTCCTCCAGACGTGACGCTTGGCATTCAGGCCAAATAGTTCAATCTTGGTTTCATCAGAACAGAGAATCTTGTTTCTCATGGTCAGAGAGTCCTTTAGGTGCCTTTTGACAAACTCCAAGCGGGCTGTCATGTGCCTTTTACTGAGGAGTGGCTTCCGTCTGGCCACTCGACCATAAAGGCCTGATTGGTGGAGTGCTGCAGAGATGGTTGTCCTTCTGGAAGGTTCTCTCATCTCCACAGAGGAACTCTGGAGCTCTGTCAAAGCGACCATCGGGTCCTTGGTCACCTCCCTGACCAAGGCCCTTCTCCCCTGATTGCTGGGCGGCCAGCTCATGGAAGAATCTTGGTGGTTCCAAACGTCTTCCATTTAAGAATGATGGAGGCCACTGTGTTCTTGGGGAACTTCAATTCTGCAGACATTTTTGTACCCTTCCCCAGATCTGTGCCTCGACACAATCCTGTCTCTGAGCTCTAGGGACAATTCCTTCGACCTCATGGCTTGGTTTTTGCACTGACATGCACTGTCAACTGTGGGACCTTATATAGACAGGTGTGTGCCTTTCCAAATCATGTCCAATTGAATTTACCACAGGTGGACTCCAATCAAGTTGTAGAAACATCTCAAGGATGATCAATGGAAACAGGATGGACCTGAGCTCAATTTCGAGTCTCATAGCAAAGTGTCTGAATACTTATGTAAATAAGGTCTGTTTTATTTGCAAAAAATTTGCTAAAATTTCAAACAATCTGTTTTCGCTTTGTTATTATGGGGTTATTGTGTGTAGATTGATGAGGATGTTTTATATATTTAATCCATTTTAGAATAAGGCTGTAACGTAACAAAATGTGGAAAAAGCCAAAGGGTCTGAACACTTTCCTGAAGGAGCAGGATATCATGAGGTTAAGTTAAATGGATGGTTTTACAAAGTCTCGGCATGACACACACTCAGAAAGTCTCATAGGACATACAGTAAGTTGTGTCACAGCCATCAACCATACGTACACACACACACAACCCCCCCCCCCCCTTCCCCCATACACACTCACCTGTTAACCCCTCCATCCAGGCAGCATGTATATATCCAGTACAGGGATATAGAGAAACAGAACACGGCTACACAGACTGAGATAGCAGAGACAAAGTAACAGAGAGAAGGAGAACTGGAGGTCTGGACCAATATGGAGTCTGATGAGGAGTTGTGGGTCACTGTTCCATACAGCATACAGAGCCCCCCGAAACTACCCTGGAGAGAGAGAGCATTAGTTAAGTACATTAGTAGTCTACCTACATAGCTGTGAAACTACCCTGGAGAGAGAGAGCATCAGTTAAGTACATTAGTAGTCTACCTACATAGCTGTGAAACTACCCTGGAGAGAGAGAGCATCAGTTAAGTACATTAGTAGTCTACCTACATAGCTGTGAAACTACCCTGGAGAGAGAGAGCATCAGTTAAGTACATTAGTAGTCTACCTACATAGCTGTGAAACTACCCTGGAGAGAGAGAGCATTAGTTAAGTTCATTAGTAGTCTACCTACATAGCTGTGAAACTACCCTGGAGAGAGAGAGCATCAGTTAAGTACATTAGTAGTCTACCTACATAGCTGTGAAACTACCCTGGAGAGAGAGAGCATCGGTTTAGTACATTAGTAGTCTACCTACATAGCTGTGAGTGAGACTAACAAACGGGTCCCCCCCCCCGGGCCAGTAATTCGACCATGATAATGAGTTTAGATAACTTAGCCATATCATGTGTGTTAGCTGACATAGCTAATTGACTGACTGTCAAGTGACTGACATAACACTGCTGATGCACAAACAACATGTCATAATTGCACATTGTGTATTTTACTATTCTGACTTCCCCCCCCCAAAAAAAGAAATTCACATGTGCAATTTTCTTTTGAATTTCCTGACCACATGCAGCTTTTGCATCTCTGTTAGAAACAGGCCATCTACATTTCCTGGTTGTAAGCAAACCACAATATCCAGAATTCCTAGCGACTTCAGGATGTAGTACCGCCCCCTGTCGAGGTGGATCCATTTGAGAATGGGTATCAACAGGTAGCTAACGTTACTCACTGGACCAGCCACTCGTTCCTAGAACATCAGCTTGTGAATAACCATTTATTTTTGTGTAGACAACAACTGTTACGTTTAGTCATGGCGTGGTGCTCAGTACCTGGATGTACAAACTACACGCAAGTACAGTCATGTCATCAATTACCGTATCCAGAAGTTGAGCAGAGGTACGGACGTAGCTAACTTAGCGAACTAGCTAACTACCGCAGAGGCTAATGTGACTGGCCTGTGTTCTAATCCCATCAACATCAAGCTCTGCACTAGGAACGAGTGTAAGTCACCTTTGCTAAATCTTTCCATGACTCCACGTCGAGTAAATAAATATTACTGGAGCTAGGCATAAATTAGCTCAAACCTTTGGCAGCATTTTGCATTCTCCCTTACAGTTCTCAGCCATTCACGTCGCCCACAACTGGCTCATCTCAACTACAATCCCAAAGCTGTGTTCTAAAACGTAAATAATCATCGCGTGCGATACGGCTTTCAAAACATATGGCCCTCGTCTTTAAATCAGCAAGAAAGAAACCTTCAAATTAAAATACACACTTACAGTAACAGATCCATACAGCTATGGAGCCTCCATCCTACTACACTGTAGCAGTAACAGATCCATACAGCTATAGAGCCTCCATCCTACTAAACTACACTGTAGCAGTAACAGATCCATACAGCTATAGAGCCTCCATCCTACTAAACTACACTGTAGCAGTTACAGATCCATACAGCTATGGAGCCTCCATCCTACTAAACTACACTGTAGCAGTTACAGATCCATACAGCTATAGAGCCTCCATCCTACTAAACTACACTGTAGCAGTAACAGATCCATACAGCTATAGAGCCTCCATCCTACTAAACTGTAGCAGTTACAGATCCATACAGCTATAGAGCCTCCATCCTACTAAACTACACTGTAGCAGTAACAGATCCATACAGCTATAGGAGCCTCCATCCTACTAAACTACACTGTAGCAGTTACAGATCCATACAACTATGGAGCCTCCATCCTACTAAACTACACTGTAGCAGTAACAGATCCATACAGCTATAGAGCCTCCATCCTACTAAACTGTAGCAGTTACAGCTCCATACAGCTATAGAGCCTCCATCCTACTAAACTGTTGCAGTAGCAGATCCATACAGCTATAGAGCCTCCATCCTACTAAACTACACTGTAGCAGTAACAGATCCATACAGCTATAGAGCCTCCATCCTACTAAACTGTAGCAGTTACAGCTCCATACAGCTATAGAGCCTCCATCCTACTAAACTGTTGCAGTAACAGCTCCATACAGCTATAGAGCCTCCATCCTACTAAACTGTAGCAGTAACAGATCCATACAGCTATAGGAGCCTCCATCCTACTAAACTACACTGTAGCAGTAACAGATCCATACAGCTATAGGAGCCTCCATCCTACTAAACTACACTGTAGCAGTTACAGATCCATACAGCTATAGAGCCTCCATCCTACTAAACTACACTGTAGCAGTTACAGATCCATACAACTATGGAGCCTCCATCCTACTAAACTACACTGTAGCAGTAACAGATCCATACAGCTATAGAGCCTCCATCCTACTAAACTGTAGCAGTTACAGCTCCATACAGCTATAGAGCCTCCATCCTACTAAACTGTAGCAGTTACAGATCCATACAGCTATAGAGCCTCCATCCTACTACACTACACTGTAACAGTTACAGATCCATACAGCTATAGAGCCTCCATCCTACTAAACTACACTGTAACAGTTACAGATCCATACAGCTATAGAGCCTCCATCCTACTACACTACACTGTAGCAGTTACAGATCCATACAGCTATAGAGCCTCCATCCTACTAAACTACACTGTAGCAGTTACAGATCCATACAGCTATAGAGCCTCCATCCTACTAAACTACACTGTAGCAGTTACAGATCCATACAGCTATAGAGCCTCCATCCTACTAAACTACACTGTAGCAGTAACAGATCCATACAGCTATAGAGCCTCCATCCTACTAAACTGTAGCAGTTACAGATCCATACAGCTATAGGAGCCTCCATCCTACTACACTACACTGTAACAGTTACAGATCCATACAGCTATAGAGCCTCCATCCTACTACACTACACTGTAGCAGTTACAGATCCATACAGCTATAGAGCCTCCATCCTACTAAACTGTAGCAGTAACAGATCCATACAGCTATAGAGCCTCCATCCTACTAAACTACAGTGTAGCAGTTACAGATCCATACAGCTATAGAGCCTCCATCCTACTAAACTGTAGCAGTTACAGATCCATACAGCTATAGGAGCCTCCATCCTACTAAACTGTAGCAGTAACAGATCCATACAGCTATAGAGCCTCCATCCTACTAAACTACACTGTAGCAGTAACAGATCCATACAGCTATAGAGCCTCCATCCTACTAAACTGTAGCAGTAACAGATCCATACAGCTATAGAGCCTCCATCCTACTAAACTACACTGTAGCAGTAACAGATCCATACAGCTATAGAGCCTCCATCCTACTAAACTGTAGCAGTAACAGATCCATACAGCTATAGGAGCCTCCATCCTACTAAACTAAGTGTGTATTGATGGGGGCAAAGTAGTAAAATGTTGGTTAATCACTGACTGGCGTTTGTCCTACAGACTCATCCTGCTGACCTCGACACCAGCTTTAGGTAGTACAGATCCTGTAGACCCATTGGATGAAAGCTTTCAGCTGGGAACAAGCTCAACAACATCTGACTCAGAAGAGGAAAAGACTGCAGGGGGGCTGGCAAGAGACAAAGTGGAGCCCATTGAGTTCTGCCAGACCAGCAGCCATTGGCCAACAAGATGAGGTTCACCAGCTGAAGAACATTCTGGAACCTGCCTGGAACATTCTGGAACCAACAAAACATCCATACTCAGACTGATGTAGTATAATATAGTGTCTAGTATGCTCACAACTGCAAAAATGTCTAGATATTGCTAGCTGTTGTACATATGTATATAACGTTGTTTGATCAAATGTTTTATATATAGATTTTTTTTTACAAAATGTACTGACAAGTGACTAAATGATTCCAGCTGCATCAGAAACCAATAAACTGTTGACTTCAACTTCTGGATCAATTCATTTCAGATATACCGAGGTGAGTTTACACCTGGACAAAAGGAACACCTATGTGAGAACGCTATTCATTGACTACAGCTCAGCGTTCAACACCATAGTGACCTCAAAGCTCATCACTAAGCTAAGGACCCTGGGACTAAACACCTCCCTCTGCAACTGGATCCTGGACTTCCTGATGGGCCGCCCCCAAGGTGGTAAGGGTAGGTAACAACACATCCGCCACGCTGATCCTCAACATGGGGGCCCCTCAGGGGTTCGTGCTCAGTCCCCTCCTGTACAACCTGTTCACTCACGACTGCACGGCCAGGCACGACTCCAACACCCTCATTAAGTTTGCAGATGACACAACAGTGGTAGGCCTGATCACCGACAATGACGAGACAGCCTATTGGAAGGAGGTAAGAGACCTGGCCGTGTGGTGCCAGGACAACAACCTCTCCCTCAACGTGATCAAGACAAAGGAGATGATTGTGGACTACAGGAAAAGGAGGACCGAGCATGCCTCCATTCCCATCAACGGGGCTGCGGTGGAGCAGGTTGAGAGCTTCAAGTTCCTTGGCGTCCACATCCCCAACAAACTAACATGTTCCAAACACACCAAGACAGTCGTGAAGAGGGCACGACAAAACCTATTCCCCCTCTGGAGACTGAAAAGATTTGGCATGGGCCCTCAGATGCTCAAAAAGGTTCTACAGCTGCACCATCGTGACTGGTTGCATCCCTGCCTGGTATGGCAACTGCTCGGCCTCCAACCGCAAGGCACTACAGACGGTAGACTCCAGCCACCCTAGTCATAAACTGTTCTCTCTGCTACCGCATGACAAGCGGTACCGGAGCACCAAGTCTAGGTCCAGGAAGCTTCTAAACAGCTTCTACACCCCCAAGCCATAAGACTCCTGAACATCTAGTCAAATAGCTACCTAGACTATTCGCATTGCCCCCGCCCTCTTTACACCACTGCTACTCTCTGTTGTCATCTATGCATAGTCACTTTAATAACCCTACCTACATGTATATACTACCTCAACTAGAGGTCGACCGATTAAATCGGAATGGACGATTAATTAGGGCCGATTTCAAGTTTTCATAACAATCGGTAATCGGCATTTTTGGACACCGATCATGGCCGATTACATTACACTCCACAAGGAGACTGCGTAGCAGGCTGACTACCTGTTATGCGAGTGCAGCAAGGAGCCAAGGAGCTAAGGTAAGGTGCTAGATAGCATTAAACGTATCTCATAAAAAACAATCTTAACATAATCACTAGTTAACTACACATGGTTGATATTACTAGTTCATCTAGCTTGTCCTGCGTTGCATATAATCGATGCGGTGCCTGTTAATTTATCATTGAATCACAGCCTACTTCGCCAAACAGGGGATGATTTAACAAGCGCATTCGCGAAAAAAGCACTGTCGTTGCACCAATGTACCTAACCATAAACATCAACGCCTTTCTTAAAATTAATACACAAGTATATATATTTTAAACCTGCATATTTAGATAATATTGCCTGCTAACATGAATTTCTTTTAACTAGGGAAATTGTGTCACTTCTCTTGCGTTCTGTGCAACAGAGTCAGGGTATAGCAGTTTGGGCCGCCTGGCTCGTTGAGAACTGTAAAGATAATTGATTTTTTACCTTTATTTAACTAGGCAAATCAGTTAAGAACAAATTCTTATTTTCAATGACGGCCTAGGAACAGTGGGTTAACTGCCTGTTCAGGGGCAGAACGACAGATTTGTACCTTGTCAGCTCTGTGATTTGAACTTGCAACCTTTCGGTTACTAGTCCAACACTCTAACAACTAGGCTACCCTGCCACCCCTAACAAAGACAGCCAACTTCACCAAACGGGGGATGATTTAACAAAAGCTCATTTGCGAAAAAAGCATAATCGTTGCACGAATGTCACTAACCATAAACATCAATGCCTTTCTTAAAATCAATACACAGAAGTATATATTTTTAAACCTGCATATTTAGTTATGTGATGTGTTCCTTGTTTGAGCCCAGGTAGGAGCGAGGGAAGCTATACTGTTACACTGGCAATACTAAAGTACCTATTAGAACATCCAATAGTCAAAGGTTTATGAAATACAAATGGTATAGAGAGAAATAGTCCTATAATTCCTATAATAACCTCAACCTAAAACTTCTTACCTGGGAATATTGAAGACTCATGTTAAAAGGAACCACCAGCTTTCATATGTTCTCATGTTCTGAGCAAGGAACTTAAACGTTAGCTTTCTTACATGGCATATTGCACTTTAACTTTCTTCTCCAACACGTTGTTTTTGCATTATTTAAACCAAATTGAACACGTTTCATTATTTATTTGAGGCTAAATTTGATTGATATTAAGCTAAAATAAAAGTGTTCATTCAGTATTGTTGTAATTGTCATTATTACAAGTAAATAAATACATTTTTAAAAATATGTTTTTTTAAAGAAATCGGTATCTGCTTTTTTGGTCCTCCTATAATCGGTATCGGTCGACCTCTAACCGGTGCCCCCGCACATCGACTAACCGGTGCCCCCGCACATCGACTAACCAGTGCCCCCGCACATCGACTAACCAGTGCCCCCGCACATCGACTAACCAGTGCCCCCGCACATCGACTAACCAGTGCCCCCGCACATCGACTAACCAGTGCCCCCGCACATCGACTAACCAGTGCCCCCGCACATCGACTAACCAGTGCCCCCGCACATCGACTCTGTACGGGCGCCCCCCTGTATATAGTCTCGCTATTGTTATTTTACTGCTGCTCTTTAATTCCTTGATACTTTTCTCTAATTCATATATTATTTTTTTTAACTGCATTGTTGGTTAGGGGCTTGTAAAGTAAGCATTTCACTGTAAGGTCTACCTGTTGTATTCGGCGCATGTGACTAATACAATTTGATACGCTCATCACTCCTAAATGTCCGAAAAAGCTCTCATCACTTATGATTATGTAGGGAAACTGGAAAAACACCCCAAATACAGTCTAGCGGTTTAGTTTCGCTTTAAGGTTAGGTTTAAATCTCATTTTAAGAAGTGCAATTCCCACCTCTTTTTGTTCCTCTTTACATACACAATCCTGTGATCAATATGATAATTTCTCTCTCTTTTTTGGTGGGTACATGTGGTATAAACTAAGTGTACATTGACATGAATATTGTACCTGTAACAACCCACCCGCCCCCCCCAAAAAAAAGACAAAGCAAATACATTTTTTAGAAATGGACGGGTTTGTGAATATAGAAGCTAGTGACGACTCAGTCACCATCTTTAGCTACACTTCCTGGTCTGTTACAGTAGGCCTAGGTTAGGAATAGGTCAAACTGTGAAAGTAGCCTAGTTTGTGAGAGAGACGTCAACTGTATTGTCGGGTAAACTTTGTGAATTGTCCGTTTAACTTGAACTAATAATCACCATATTGGTCTTGTTTGGTCGAAAGAACACTGAGTCACAAGTGTTTTCCTGTACTTTATGAGCGTCACTATTTTGGCGGAAAAAATGTAACAGTCATTAGACAAGTCTGGACAGTTTCATGCCGTTTCATTTCTCACTCTCTCAACCTGCCATTGTAGAGAACAAACTGTACTTTCACTTTGTTTTCGTAGTTAGTGTGATTTAACCCAATGATTATTAACCCTAAAAACACGATAAAACTACGACTGGAAGTGACGTTTTCGCAGCAGGTTCAGAGAATTAAGACAGCAGGTTAAGAGAATTAACGCTGCAGGTTAAGAGAATTAAATTATGGTTAGGGAAAACGCTCTCCTAACATTCAACGAAAAAAATCACTTCCGGTCGTAGCTGTATCGAAGTAGCGTGTTTTTTGGGGGAGCCCCTTGTCAAACTGTAACTATCTGGGTTAAGGCTTTTAGGAAGTTAAGGAAAACCTCCATATTCTACAACAGGTATTTTCTGCTGCGATAATAAAAGTTAGCTACTATGTACAGACGCTCCATAAGACATACCATAGTTAGGCCTAACACTCCCCCAGTGAAATTATTTTGCCCATCAGGTGATTCCAATAAAGAAATGTCGACTTGGAAAGTCAATCAAAGCAAAACTTGTGCAACTGCGACAAAGTTATAACTTTATTCTTACCTGTACGATAGTGAGAGAAGATGCCGCGACTATCCCACACACGAAAGAACTGGCGTATAAGCCCATCTCAAGGAGAAGTAGCCACGGTATCACCATCATGGTCCCCCTGTTCAAGCCCTCTCTCACCGCTGTCTACCGGACCGCGTGACAGCAAGCAGTTGTTTTTTCAGTTGACGCGACGACGTCACAGCACCAATCTGCCTTGCTATGGCACAGCTGCAGTCCTCGACGTAGCGTTTTCCGTCCCTTCTCCCACGCCGCACACCCCTCCCCTTGTGCTTCTCTGCCTGCGCGCTGTTGCTGTAACTTCCGTTGCACAGACAGCTTCTCCAACTCTCGTTTGCGGCAGAATGTTTGTGGAAAAACTCACTAAATGCTATCAAAACCATAGAAACTCTCGGACAGTTGGCAAAACTCCCCAATGGCAACCTGAACAGTAGCTGCTAACCTCTTTAACCAACAAAAGTCGCTGGAGGCTCGCCAAAAATACAACACTGACTGACAAGACGTAGCGGGGACGCGCTCCAACCGTTTATACCCGCGTTCTGTAACTGGCTCGGAAGCGCGCATTCGATACAGTTGAGACATTGAGACATTTCCACTACAAACTAAAATATTATCTGGAGCAAATATTTTGACCTGCCCTGTCCTGGTGTGAATAATGTAAAAATTGTGGTGGTTGCTGTTTTTCTACAGGTGCAATATGTGTGTGTGGGGGTGGGGGGGCTCGGTCGGGACAGAGCTAGAGAGAGCATCAGTCTGGTATACCAGCCTACAGTAACAGCTAATGTGTGGTGTTCAATGTAGGACTACAGTCCATGAGACTTTTGAAAAATAACATATAGGGCTTGACATTAACCTGTTTATCCACTTCTGCTTCAGACAAGGAGGTGACTGGACCTGGTGTTGTGTTGTTTGATGCAAGACAATTGCAAGACACTTGCCAAAATAAAATGCATTATTATTCCCATACCATTATTACAGAGAATCAGACCAATTATGCTCCGCTCTGCCTATTGGCTACATAGCTTATTCAAGCTTGTCTAATACAACACTGTCCCTTTAAGACAAAAAAAAAAGCTCTTTACCTGACTGGCTTTTCAAAGAGGTCTAGAAATGTATACATGTTGTGCCCTTGTCGGAAGCAGTCACTCCCCCATTGTTGACTACAAATGATCTATAACTGACTAACTGGCAAAGGAAGTGAACACAATGTGCACACGTGACTACTGTACATGCAGGTCCCGTCTTCCTGGTGATGGCAAAACTCAGTGTCGAACCACGTTATTTCTGCCTCGTGTACAAATTAAATGTTGTTACTCCTATGAACAGAGAAAGTGAAATATTCCCTCGATATTACAAAAGACCCAGGCCGCTAATAATAACGTCATTACTGCTGCACTGCTTGTTGTAGAGCTGAGTGTAAAGAGAAAGAACACGTATTTTATGGTTTATAAAAGTGTTGAATACAAAGTGTTGACAGTGCTGAGTATGAACTTAAACACGAACTCACTCTTGAAAACAGCAGCTTTTTGCTGTATTCGTTGACAGTCTCTCTCTAGTCGTGGTTTTAAACGTTTTGAAATCTCACAGTATCATCGTTGCTGTAGCTTTCTTTTTATGTCGTGCTACGTTACCGCAGACACCGCCATCTGAGCCATACGATTAGCCAGCGGTACCAAAAGTGGATTTGATTTGACCTTTGGGCCCGCCTGGGAGGCAGAGCTTGTTCCTTCAGAAACATAAAACGGTTCAAAATGGCAAAAGTTCGCCTAGCCAGAGCCCAAGGCAGGTGAATTGGGTGCACCTACTGGCAACAGCCCTAGACAAATAAAACACAAATATGAACAAAATACTTTTGCCATTGTTTTTTTTACAGACATTTTTGGCGATGGACTGGGAATGCCTTGGAGGTCAAACAGTTGGTCGATATGGAACGGTTGGTTGGTGACCACTGCTCTAGAAAGTTGAGTGAAGTTTAATCTGCTGTTTCTCTCTGTGGGCTGATATTTCTGCAAGGCAGTCTCTGTGAGCTGCTCGACAGTCTCGGTGCTACTGCGGGCACAGAGGGAACATTGGTCGCGGGTTGAGCTGCTTTAAAACAACCTGTCATCGGAGAAGGCCTAGATTCAATCAGACCAAGCATTAACCAGGAATATCAGACACCTGCATAGCGGATGGTTTTTGGCGGTGTTGGGGTGGAACTGCATTGGAAGCTGTCAAATTGGTGAGCAGTTGCTCTTGCAATCGTTGTGACAAAGCTGCACCTGCCTCACTCACTTTAGAAGTTCAAAACTAGAACTTCTCATGCTCAAATTGAAAATTCATTCAACTAAATAATGAGTATTTCTATCAGCCTAATGGAGGAGTAGATCACAGACATTCCAGCTAACAATTCTAGGGAGAGAGAACGTTTCTGTATTGTTACCCGTAATGTTTGTGTGTCCAGTTTTTCCAATAGTTAGGGGCACATTCTATGTATGTTAGCAAAAACCTCCTGAGAACCAATTTAGCATGTTTTTGGCGTTAGAGTTTAAGGCACCGGTATTGCTTCGGTTCAGCTCGCGCCTAGCCCGAACAAAACAAGTGTGTTAGAATACTCCCTTAAAAAAAAACAACATTCGCTTAAACAACGAAAAAATGGGATAAAGCCGCAATATTAGGTACAACCAAACAAGGAAGAGACGCGCAGGATAATCAAATAGTGTACACAGAGAGACTCTTGACTGGCGAGAAAATGGAAGTTGCAAGACATACAATAGGCGACATATAGAGGCGGATGTATGGGCATACGGTCGAGAGAGCGTTGAAGTGTTTCTAGAGAGTTATTTTTGGTCCAAACTGCTGCAGAAGATCCTCAATGTATCACCACCAGCTGTCCTGCCAGGTACCACAACGCCAAGTCCATGTTGTCCTGGGAGATGCAGCTTTCCCCCTACATGAGAAACTCATAGCCCGTATGTTCATAATATATATTTTTATTTTATTTAACTAGGCAAGTCAGTTAAGAACCAATTTTTATATTCAATAACGGCCTAGGAACAATGGGTTAACTGCCTTGTTCAGAGGCAGAACGACAGATTTTTACCTAGTCAGCTCAGGGATTTTATCTTGCAACCTTCCGGTTACTAGTCCAACGCTCTAACCGCTAGGCTACCTGCTGCCCCAGAATGTTGTAATCAATTTAGCCTTTCCTTTTTCTAATTTACCTTATTGCTGCATACATGGGTGCACTTCTATATGATCAGTTACATTTTATAAAGGCTTTTGGAATATGGGAAAACGGTATGGTGATTTTTGTTGTTGACCAAATAGGCTATATTTCTATCTGACAAATGTGATCTTGTTACCTCTCATTCATAGGTGTCCATCTCAATGAATCTAGGCGTACCTACAACTACCAACACTCTCGACGGAACGGAGAGTCATAGGGAATGCATTTTGGCATCATGGGCGGCAAGGAGGTTGAGGATTCTTGTTCGGCCAATCAAGTGTACGCATAGCCGCGAGACGTACAGTAGTGGTGCAGAGCGTTCTGCAGCATCCCCTGATAAATCAGAATAATACATTTTTATTAAAATCATTTTAAAATTAGATTTTTTTTTTAACATATTGTTTCTTCTCACAAAAGTGACCTTTACTACTCTCCCTTTACAGTAGTCTCTCCCCCCCAGAAGGCATGTGGCCCTCCACAACTACCTGTCCCCCATGGAAGGCATGTGGCCCTCCACAACTACCTGTCCCCCATGGAAGGCATGTGGCCCCCTCCAACTACCTGTCCTCCCCAGAAGGCATGTGGCCCTCCACAACTACCTGTCCTCCATGGAAGGCATGTGGCCCATCACAACTACCTGTCCTCCACGGAAGGCATGTGGCCCTCCAACTACCTGTCCTCCATGGAAGGCATGTGGCCCACCACAACTACCTGTCCTCCATGGAAGGCATGTGGCCCCCTCCAACTACCTGTCCTCCATGGAAGGCATGTGGCCCCCTCCAACTACCTGTCCTCCATGGAAGGCATGTGGCCCCCTCCAACTACCTGTCCTCCATGGAAGGCATGTGGCCCTCCACAACTACCTGTCCTCCATGGAAGGCATGTGGCCCTCCACAACTACCTGTCCTCCATGGAAGGCATGTGGCCCTCCACAACTACCTGTCCTCCATGGAAGGCATGTGGCCCTCCACAACTACCTGTCCTCCATGGAAGGCATGTGGCCCCCTCCAACTACCTGTCCTCCATGGAAGGCATGTGGCCCACCACAACTACCTGTCCTCCATGGAAGGCATGTGGCCCCCTCCAACTACCTGTCCTCCATGGAAGGCATGTGGCCCCCTCCAACTACCTGTCCTCCATGGAAGGCATGTGGCCCCCTCCAACTACCTGTCCTCCATGGAAGGCATGTGGCCCCCTCCAACTACCTGTCCTCCATGGAAGGCATGTGGCCCTCCACAACTACCTGTCCTCCATGGAAGGCATGTGGCCCTCCACAACTACCTGTCCTCCATGGAAGGCATGTGGCCCCCTCCAACTACCTGTCCTCCATGGAAGGCATGTGGCCCTCCAACTACCTGTCCTCCATGGAAGGCATGTGGCCCCCTCCAAATACCTGTCCTCCACGGAGGAAGCTCATGGTCAGTAAAGGACAACAACACAAGGCCAGACGATCAGGCACAACAGGCCTTTGTTTCCCACACTGCCCCTACTCGGATGGTATCGCGCCGTCCCAACCTTCGCTCTCTCTCCCCCGCTACCCTCTCCTCTTCCATCCTATCATCTCTTCCCTCTGCTCAAACCTTCTCCAACCTATCTCCTGATTCTGCCTCCTCAACCCTCCTCTCCTCCCTTTCTGCATCCTTTGACTCTCTATGTCCCCTATCCTCCAGGCCGGCTCGGTCCTCCCCTCCCGCTCCGTGGCTCGACGACTCATTGCGAGCTCACAGAACAGGGCTCCGGGCAGCCGAGCGGAAATGGAGGAAAACTCGCCTCCCTGCGGACCTGGCATCCTTTCACTCCCTCCTCTCTACATTTTCCTCTTCTGTCTCTGCTGCTAAAGCCACTTTCTACCACTCTAAATTCCAAGCATCTGCCTCTAACCCCAGGAAGCTCTTTGCCACCTTCTCCTCCCTCCTGAATCCTCCTCCCCCTCCCCCCCCTCCTCCCTCTCTGCAGATGACTTCGTCAACCATTTTGAAAAGAAGGTCGACGACATCCGATCCTCGTTTGCTAAGTCAAACGACACCGCTGGTTCTGCTCACACTGCCCCACCCTGTGCTCTGACCTCTTTCTCCCCTCTCTCTCCAGATGAAATCTCGCGTCTTGTGACGGCCGGCCGCCCAACAACCTGCCCGCTTGACCCTATCCCCTCCTCTCTTCTCCAGACCATTTCCGGAGACCTTCTCCCTTACCTCACCTCGCTCATCAACTCATCCCTGACCGCTGGCTACGTCCCTTCCGTCTTCAAGAGAGCGAGAGTTGCACCCCTTCTGAAAAAACCTACACTCGATCCCTCCGATGTCAACAACTACAGACCAGTATCCCTTCTTTCTTTTCTCTCCAAAACTCTTGAACGTGCCGTCCTTGGCCAGCTCTCCCGCTATCTCTCTCAGAATGACCTTCTTGATCCAAATCAGTCAGGTTTCAAGACTAGTCATTCAACTGAGACTGCTCTTCTCTGTATCACGGAGGCGCTCCGCACTGCTAAAGCTAACTCTCTCTCCTCTGCTCTCATCCTTCTAGACCTATCGGCTGCCTTCGATACTGTGAACCATCAGATCCTCCTCTCCACCCTCTCCGAGTTGGGCATCTCCGGCGCGGCCCACGCTTGGATTGCGTCCTACCTGACAGGTCGCTCCTACCAGGTGGCGTGGCCGAGAATCTGTCTCCTCACCACGTGCTCTCACCACTGGTGTCCCCCAGGGCTCTGTTCTAGGCCCTCTCCTATTCTCGCTATACACCAAGTCACTTGGCTCTGTCATAACCTCACATGGTCTCTCCTATCATTGCTATGCAGACGACACACAACTAATCTTCTCCTTTCCCCCTTCTGATGACCAGGTGGCGAATCGCATCTCTGCATGTCTGGCAGACATATCAGTGTGGATGACGGATCACCACCTCAAGCTGAACCTCGGCAAGACGGAGCTGCTCTTCCTCCCGGGGAAGGACTGCCCGTTCCATGATCTCGCCATCACGGTTGACAACTCCATTGTGTCCTCCTCCCAGAGCGCTAAGAACCTTGGCGTGATCCTGGACAACACCCTGTCGTTCTCAACCAACATCAAGGCGGTGGCCCGTTCCTGTAGGTTCATGCTCTACAACATCCGCAGAGTACGACCCTGCCTCACACAGGAAGCGGCGCAGGTCCTAATCCAGGCACTTGTCATCTCCCGTCTGGATTACTGCAACTCGCTGTTGGCTGGGCTCCCTGCCTGTGCCATTAAACCCCTACAACTCATCCAGAACGCCGCAGCCCGTCTGGTGTTCAACCTTCCCAAGTTCTCTCACGTCACCCCGCTCCTCCGCTCTCTCCACTGGCTTCCAGTTGAAGCTCGCATCCGCTACAAGACCATGGTGCTTGCCTACGGAGCTGTGAGGGGAACGGCACCTCAGTACCTCCAGGCTCTGATCAGGCCCTACACCCAAACAAGGGCACTGCGTTCATCCACCTCTGGCCTGCTCGCCTCCCTACCACTGAGGAAGTACAGTTCCCGCTCAGCCCAGTCAAAACTGTTCGCTGCTCTGGCCCCCCAATGGTGGAACAAACTCCCTCACGACGCCAGGACAGCGGAGTCAATCACCACCTTCCGGAGACACCTGAAACCCCACCTCTTTAAGGAATACCTAGGATAGGATAAAGTAATCCTTCTCACCCCCCTCCCCCCTTAAAAGATTTAGATGCACTATTGTAAAGTGGCCGTTCCACTGGATGTCATAAGGTGAATGCACCAATTTGTAAGTCGCTCTGGATAAGAGCGTCTGCTAAATGACTTAAATGTAAATGTTAAATGTTTGGACTGCTCAAACACAACCCTTAATGTGCACTGTGAACAAAAGTACTTTGTACTAAAATGTCATTTTAATCTTGTTGATAAAATGGAATTTGATTCTATGACGTCTGTGTGCAGTCATTTAGATTAGATTGAACTACACCACATACGTAGAAGAAACCCTGTAGGGTCTTTGACACACAGCCCCTTCTGTACGTTGTCAGCCCCTTCTGTACGTTGTCAGCACATGATGTTGAAGTAGAATGAAACGCCTTGAAGAGACAGAGATGTACACACAGCCCCTGTACGTTGTCAGCCCCTTCTGTACGTTGTCAGCACATGATGTTGAAGTAGAATGAAACGCCTTGAAGAGACAGAGATGTACACACATGTAAACAACACCTGCCAATTATAATATAATTAGGGTGTCAAGAGTGAAGATACAAATATGTTTTAACAATAGTACAATAGTGTCTGGTATGAACAGATGTGTAAACAACAGAGGTGTCTATGGAATGAAATGAAAGTGTCTGACTCCTGAGATGTCTGAACAACAACAGAACAAGTTGTTCATTTTACTGTGGTCCCAGTCGTTCCATGTCCTCTTCTTGAAGTCATGTGATCAAATTCCTTTCATGAAATCAGCTATAGGAACCAGGGACCTGTAGAGAGGATGAGAAGAGGGGGGAATTTTATTTTTATTTAACCTTTAACTAGGCTAGTCAGTTAAGAACACATTTTTATTTACAATGACGGCCTACCCCGGCCAAACCCGGACGATGCTGTGCCAATTGTGCTCCTCCCTTTGGGACTCCCAATCGTGGCTCCGAACCAGGGTCTGTAGTGACGCCTCTTGGACTGAGATGCAGTGCCTTAGACCGCTGCGCCACTCGGGAGCCCATATTAGGAGTGTCTGTGGAGAGCAGTTTACATGGTGAGGAGGGAAGGAGATCAGAGTGAAGGAGGAGAGTGAAATAATTTACCTTTGCGATAAGCGGGTGGCTTAGTACATGACCTTCTCCACATATTGAGATCTGTCTACAATCATTAACGAGTGACGGTGTCAAATGGCTGAGTCAGCTACTACTGTTGCTCTGTGGCAGGAATTGGCCTTTTTCATGCTGGTCTTTATATAATGCATAGCTAGAATGGTAGAGGTCCAAGTACTTCTGTACCTCCTCGGACAAGCGATCTAGAATGGTAGAGGTCCAAGTACTTCTGTACCTCCTCGGGACAAGCGATCTAGAATGGTAGAGGTCCAAGTACTTCTGTACCTCCTCGGACAAGCGATCTAGAATGGTAGAGGTCCAAGTACTTCTGTACCTCCTCGGACAAGCGATCTAGAATGGTAGAGGTCCAAGTACTTCTGTACCTCCTCGGACAAGCGATCTAGAATGGTAGAGATCCAAGTACTTCTGTACCTCCTCGGACAAGCGATCTAGAATGGTAGAGGTCCAAGTACTTCTGTACCTCCTCGGACAAGCGATCTAGAATGGTAGAGGTCCAAGTACTTCTGTACCTCCTCGGACAAGCGATGCTTGTTGTATAGTTGTCTAATGGAACATTCAACACCCATTATCAGAAACCATCACTCCTGTGTTCCAATGGCACGTTGTGTTAGCTAATCCAAGTTTATCATTTTAACAGGCTAGTTGATCATTAGAAAACCCTTTTGCAATTATGTTAGCACAGCTGAAAACTGTTGTACTGGTTAAAGAAGCAATGAAACGGGCCTTCTTTAGACTAGTTGAGTATCTGGAGCATCAACATTTGTGGGTTCGATTACAGGCTCAAAATGGCCAGAAACAAATAACTTTCTTCTGAGACTCATCAGTCTATTCTTGTTCTGAGAAATGAAGGCTATTCCATGCGAGAAATTGCCAAGAAACTGAAGATCTCGTACAACGCTGTGTACTACTCCCTTTACAGAACAGCGCAAACTGGCTCTAACCAGAATAGAAAGAGGAGTGTGAGGCCCCGGTGCACAACTGTGCAAGAGGTGTCGTGGCAGAATCAGATTTAACAAGGTAACATAGATAGATAAGATGTTATTTTCATCATATGCTTGTGAGATACTTGTCATTAGAATCTTCTGAGCTAGGGATTAGTAACTTGGGGCCAGAGGGGAGAGGTCAGGCTTGTCTTCATAAGTCAATGTATCTGTTAAACCATGTGGTGCTAAGTAGAATATCAGAAGGGGAGGAGGACAGAGTGGAACGTTGGTTTCTTATGGGAACGTTGTTTGTAACTATTCCTAAACCATGTGACGGGATGGAGTTATTAATTGGGGAACCAGTTAGTTATCTCATACAATGTCTGTACGCCAGTCACTCCCTACTTTTCTCATAGGGGGAAGGAGTTTGGCCGTGTTTGGAACCATTGTATGTCCCCTCTGAGGTTGCCCTTATCTTGACCTAGTATTTGACCTAAGGGGCTCACTGTCTGATTTTGAGTTTGTCCAGGTTTGGGAATATCTAGAAATGACAATTGATATATGCCATTGGATGAGGTAATGGTTGGTAGACAGTGAAGTATCAAGCATGAGATTTAAACCTTGTCTTGGGAGATCAAACTGAACGATGATTTATAGCTGATGCTGTCTAGCGATAGGATACTCTTCTTTGGGGTAAAGGATTCTTTGTAAGTTGAGAGGGGTGCATCTTGGCTATAAATGAAACTAAGAATTGTTTTGTAGACACTCTCAGAGAATTCATTTATAGACACTGAATTGATCTGAGTCCTTAAAGGGCTTTGGTGAAGCTTGTATATATATTAAAGATGGAATATATAATTTAACTCTGACTTGTGTGTGGTTGGCTCTCTCTCTCTCTTTATCGAGTAATACAGGAAATTACCAAGGAGGACAAGTACATTAGAGTGTCTAGTTTGAGAAACAGACACCTCACAAGTCCTCAACTGGCAACTTCATTAAATAGTACCCGCAAAACACCAGTCTCAACGTCAACAGTGAAGAGGTGACTCCGGGATGCTGGCCTTCTAGGCAGAGTTGCAAAGAAAAAGACATATCTCAGACTGGCCAATAAAAAGAAAATATTAAGATGGGCAAAAGAGCAGACACTGGACAGAGGAACTCTGTCTAGAAGGCCTTCATCCCGGAGTCGCCTCTTCACTGTTGACGTTGATCTGATCAGATCACACACTCTTACCAAGAGGACCTTACTGACTCCAATAGTACTGCCAAACTCACAGGGGCCTGGTGAGAGAGAGGGAGGGAAAGAGAGGAAGTGATGGATAGAGAGATTGATGGAGATCCTCAGGAGGTCAGAGGGGAGGGACCTCTGACTTTCTCATCCAATAGGTTTTGGAGATGAAGCGAGAGGACGCGACGAGTATGCAATTGAGATTCACCCTGAGAGAGGGAGAGGGGTAGAGAGGAGGGTTAGATAGAGAAAGAGAGTGATGGAGAGAGAAGAGTAATGGAGAGAAGAGTATGGTAGGTTTGTGTGTGTTAACTTTCCTGTCATGAGAAATGAAACAGTCACCCTGAGAGAGGGAGAGGGGTAGAGAGGAGGGTTAGATAGAGAGTAACAGTCACCCTGAGAGAGGGAGAGGGGTAGAGAGGAGGGTTAGATAGAGAGTAACAGTCACCCTCCATGTTCCCTCTTCAATCCTCCATTTTATTTCTCAGTGTTTTCACCACTTCCTTCATTTATTACACTGATTTTATGACATAACATCCAAAGCGCGTGTGTGTGTGTGTGTGTGTCATAACATCAAAAGTACATGTGTGTGTGTCATAACATCAAAAATCATCAAAAAAGTTGAGGCACAGATCTTGTCATATACTATAAACCATGGAAATACAATTAATATAATGACTATTCTAGATTCCAGTAACTCCATTTTTATGTAAAAAAAAAAACACAGGAATGCGTATCACAGATTTGACATGTTCACGTGAACTTCAAAAGATCAAGATCATATATAAAAAAAAAAAATGTTTTTAACAACAACAAAAAAACAACAGTATATAGTAAACAAGTAATCAAACAAAAGTGTAACATTCCATTTAGCAGAGAAGACTACGCCGCCACATAGCATTATCGCTGTGGACCAACAGTCTTTCACTAACACAATTTATGAGCCACAAGAAAGACAGAGGCCTGTGTCCCAAATGCCTATGGGTCCTCTCGTCAAAAGTAGTGGACTAATTAGGAATTCCACCCGTTTCATGGCAGAACTGAGTGCACGGAGAAAACGTTGTGCACTAAATAGTATAGTTATATTACAGTATGGTAATATCATAGTAATAGTGTAGTACAGTATGGTAATATCATAGTAATAGTGTAGTACAGTATGGTAATATCATAGTAATAGTGTAGTACAGTATGGTAATATCATAGTAATAGTGTAGTACAGTATGGTAATAGTATAGTAAGTGTAGTACAGTAATAGTATAGTATAGTACAGTAATAGTACAGTACAATACTGTATTAGTACAGTAATAGTACAGTACAATACTGTATTAGTACAGTAATAGTACAGTACAATACTGTATTAGTACAGTAATAGTACAGTACAATACTGTATTAGTACAGTAATAGTACAGTACAATATAGTAATACAGTATAGTAATAGTATAATTACAGTATAATAATTGTTTACTACAGTTATAGTATAATAGTATACAAATATTGTATAATAGTATAGTACAGTATACGAGTATAATACAGTATACTAGTACAGTATAGTATAATAGTATAGTAATACCGTATAATAGTATAATACAGTATAATAGTATAGTACAGTATAATAATACAGTATAATAGTATAGTAATACATTATAATAGTATAGTACAGTATAATAGAATAGTACAGTATACTAGTACAGTATAATAGTATAGTAATACCGTATAATAGTATAATACAGTATAATAGTATAGTACAGTATAATAATACAGTATAATAGTATAGTAATACATTATAATAGTATAGTACAGTATAATAGAATAGTACAGTATACTAGTACAGTATAGTATAATACATTATACTAGTACAGTATAGTATAATAGTACAGTATAGTATAATAGTATAGCACATTATACTAGTACAGTATAGTATAATAGTAATAAAGTGTAATAGAATAGTACAGTATAATAGTATAGTAATATCGTATAACAGTAGTATACCGTATAACAGTATAATAGTATGGTAATATCATATAATAGTATAGTACATTATAGTAATATCATATCATAGTATAATAATATAGTACAGTATAGTAATATTGTATAATAGTCTGGTACAGTATAGTATAATAGTATTGTATAGTATAGTACAGTATAGTAATATTGTATAATAGTATAGTATAATAGTATAGTACGGTATAGTACTATTGTATAATAGTATAGCACAGTATAGTAATATCGTATAATAGTATAGTAATATCGTATAATAGTATAGTACAGTAATATTGTATAATAGTATAGTACAGTGTAGTAATATCATATTATAGTATAGTAATATTGTATAATAGTATAGTACAGTATAGTAATATCGTATAATAGTGTAGTAATTCCATTAGACCTTCCTTGCTCCCTCCATTATAGGTCACATGTTCTATATGTTTAATAATGGCAACATGTCATTGTTGTTCATCAGGTCACGGTGTGTGTGTGTGACCTCTCCTCAGCCAATAGGGCGGTGTGTGTGAGCTCTCCTCAGCCAATAGGGCGGTGTGTGTGTGACCTCTCATCAGCCAATAGGGCGGTGTGTGTGACCTCTCCTCAGCCAATAGGGCAGCCAGGAAGTCTAAAACTATCCGGTACAGGACTATCTAGTTTGCAGATCATCTTGTAAATAGATTTCTTCCAGCAGGGGTCGCTGTCCCGTCCTGTCTGTATGGCTGTGAAGAACTCCCTCAGGGCTAACTCTGCTATCTCTACAAACCTGTCAGGAACCTAGAGACAGACAGAGACAGACAGAGACAGAGAGAGACAGACAGTTAGTCTGTATGGCTGTGAAGAACTCCCTCAGAGCTAACTCTGCTATCTCTACAAACCTGTCAGGAACCTAGAGACAGAGAGAGACAGACAGACAGACAGACAGACAGAGACAGACAGGCGGAGAGAAACAGACGGAGAGAGAGAGAAACAGACAGTCTATATTGCTGTGAAGAAGTCTGCTGTTCGGTTTGAAGAAGAAGAAAATGGTCATTAAGTTAAATAAAGGTTAAATAAAAAGACATGAATAAAAGTGTATTAATGCGTGTCTGTGTGTAGCAAAGAGACATACAAACAAGAGTCCAGACCCCTCCTTCCTCACCCCTCCCTCTCTCACACCTACCTGATAGTCGTTGCTCTTGTTATAGTGCATGTTCAGTATGCGATAGAGCTCCGTGTCTCTCCCCAGGCGTAGAGGGGGCTCTCTGCTATCTCTCCCCAGGCAGGGTGCACCGTCGCGGGCAGCCTGTCTGGCGAAGCGCTCCATCTGGATGTAGAAGAACTCCCGGAAGTTACTGAACCACTTGATCAGCTGGGAGGTCACGCAGCGGTTGAACTAGAGAAAGAGAGAGAGAGATGTGTTTTATCTATTTCACTTGCGTTGGCAATTTAAACATGTTTCTCACGCCAATAAAGCCCTTTGAATTGAAGTAGAGAAAAGAGAGCGAGAGAATTGGCTGTTAAATTATAATAATAATTACTACTGTATTAACTAGTTTCTAAATTGCGATAGAGAGATAATTCCCAAATGTCCAGTGATATCGTCAATAGAGTTCATCAGCGTTGTTGTAGTTAATACATAGTTTCACTAGAGGGCGTACTAATACCTGGACATCAGAGACATGTGTCTAGTGTTAGACCTGTGTCTTCTGTCTGTGTGTGTGTGTGTAATACCTGGACATCAGAGACATGTGTCTAGTGTTAGACCTGTGTCTTCTGTTTGTGTGTGTGTGTGTGTAATACCTGGACATCAGAGAAATGTGTCTAGTGTTAGACCTGTGTCTTCTGTGTGTGTGTGTGTGTGTGTAATACCTGGACATCAGTGACATGTGTCTAGTGTTAGACCTGTGTCTTCTGTGTGTGTGTGTGTGTGTAATACCTGGACATCAGTGACATGTGTCTAGTGTTAGACCTGTGTCTTCTGTGTGTGTGTGTGTGTGTGTGTGTGTGTAATACCTGGACATCAGAGACATGTGTCTAGTGTTAGACCTGTGTCTTCTGTGTGTGTGTGTGTGTAATACCTGGACATCAGAGACATGTGTCTAGTGTTAGACCTGTGTCTTCTGTTTGTGTGTGTGTAATACCTGGACATCAGAGAAATGTGTCTAGTGTTAGACCTGTGTCTCTTGTGTGTGTGTGTGTGTGTGTGTGTGTGTGTGTGTGTGTGTGTGTGTGTGTGTGTGTGTGTGTGTGTGTGTGTGTGTGTGTGTGTGTGTGTGTGTGTGTGTAATAATACCTTGACATCAGGGAAGTAAGTCTTGAGCGTGTTAGAGCTGGGGTATCTAGCATAGAAGAACATCAGTTTGGCTTTCTTCAGATGACAAGGAGACAAACCCTCCTGAGAGTAACCATGGTTAAGGAGTAGTACAGAGAGACACACACACACATATGAAGAAGCACGGTCACACACACACACACACACACACACACACATCAATCTCGCTCTTTCGCGCTCCCCTTTCCAAAACAAAAAGGATATTGAACCCGGTCCGAGATACATCCCCGAATCCATTCCTCCATCCCCTCCTCCTCTCATCCCTCCATCTCCTCCTCTCATCCCTCCATCCCTCTCTCTGTCATGATGCTGCATCCCTCCATCCAGCCGATCCAACCCGCCCATCAGAGCGAGGGAGAGAGGAGGGAAGGAGGGATGAGAGGAGGAGGAGGTGTGCTGGGGGGGGAAAGGGTTCCCCTCCATGTAGGCATCAGAGTTCATAACGTCCCCCTTGTGGAGAGGAGGAAGGTGAGAGAGAGAACGAGTGAAGAGCTGTTGCATGGTGTAGTGGAGGAGGGGGAGGGGGAGCGGGCAGGAGGAGGGGGGGAGGAAGGGGGAGGAGTCCTTATGACGAGAGACAGGGGGGAGGAAGGCGGGGTGGGGGTGAGGTTGACGGAGAGGGGGGAGGGGGTGAGAAGGGAGGAGAGGGTTGTGAGTACGGTTGTTAGGGTGGTTGTTGGGGGGCAGAAGTGTGGTTCGGCGGTTGTCGGGCCGACGCGTAACCAACGGCAGCGCTTCCGATTGTTCTCGGAAGGCGTGGGGGGGTGGATCTCCGTTTGGGCGGGGGGGTTGCTGGTCATGTGTCGCACCAACTCGCCCCCTCCTCTCCTCCCTCTCTCTAAGGGTTGCCCACACTCCTCCCTCGTTCCCTCTCTCTCCGGACGACAAGATGGAGGGATGGATGGAGGGAGGGAGAGGTTCGTTTTGAGTGTATAGACGGAGGACCCTATCAATGACTCGAGCTACAGCGCTTCCCAGTTCCTGTTTCAAAGCTTGGGCAAACTTCTGACTCCCTCCTCCTCCCCCAAAACCCTCCCACTCCCCCCTCACCACCCCACACCCCATCCACACTGCCGCCCTCTCCAGAACCCCCTCCAAAAACACCCCCCCTCCTCCGTTCACGTTCCTCTTATCTTCCCCCGTTGGTTTCTCGTGATCCCTCGCTTTTCGGTCTCGTTTAGCGACGCTGTAGAAAGGGGGAGAGGGAGGGATGAAGGAAAGAGAAAGATCGTCGATTTCTCCCCCCTCTTCCTCTTCAGTGATCGCTTCTGCTGTCTCCTCCTCCTCTTCGTCCATCCCTCCATCACCATCCTCCTCTCTTCCTCTCCTCCTCCTCTCCTCCTGAGCGGGTCTCTCTCCGAATGCTTTCCAGACTTTCTCCTGCAAGGTCTTCAGTCTTCCTCTCGCCTCTTCCAACTGTTCCTTCAGCTCCTCTCTCTCCTTTCTCCTCTCCTCCCTCCCTCTCTCCCTGTTCCCCCTCTCCACACTCCTCCTCCCTCTCTCCTCTTCTTCCTCTAAGCCTATCTCTCCATCTCCTTTAACTAGACTCTCCAGTCTTAATCTCTTC
>NC_092116.1:30379686-30424686 GCF_045679555.1 Salvelinus alpinus
GAAAAAGACCAAACGACAGACTAAACTGACAACCCAAATAATGTGGAGAGATGTAGCCTAATGAGAGAGAGATTTTTTTTTTTTTACAATTCAGTTTGTTATAAAATGACTATAAAAGTAGACCTAACCGTTGTTGTTAGATTAAAAGGTCTCGCTGTCTTTGAGGTTTCTGCGCCGCGGCTTGGAACATCTGTCCACCGTGAGAGAACCGAACTCCAGTTCCCCTCTGTCCTGACTGACGCATGACCGACTGGGCACACACATCAGTTCAACGTTTAGTTTGATTTATATTTGTTGAGTTGTAAACTAACGTGAATTCAACGTGAAATCAACAAATGTCATCATGTCATTGGATTTCGGTTTAAAAGTTTAGTGAAAAAAAATACGAAATGCCTTAATGTTGAGGACTTTTTACAAATCCAAATCAGTTTTCCATGTTGATTTAACTTAATCACATAGATATTTTGAGTTGAACTGACGTGGAAATAACGTTAATCCGACCCGTTTTTGCACAGTTGTGGAGCGACGGGCTGCGGGCACCCATTAATTGTCTGTGCACGTATGTCGCAGTTGATAATAGGTTAGGCTACATAAACATGGACGGACGGACACACGGACGGACACACACACACATTGGTAGTGCAGTCACAGCAACGGACATACGGACAGTGTGACAAACCAAACATATAATTTACTTTTGACAACTCACTCGACTGGATAACTCCCTGCACGGAAACAGACTGTTTTCTCTCTCTCCGCGAGACTGTTAGAACCGGTTGGTTCTGTTTAGAGTTGTGAGACGTTCCTCTTCCCGTTTTAGCGGTCTGCTCTGGTCAGCGCGAGCATCGACTCCGTAGGAAAGCCCTGCGCGCGGTGTTTCCTGTTATTGCTGCTCTTCGTTGCCTATAGCCCTCAATCTCTCTCTCTCTCTCTCTCTCCCTCCCTCTCTCTCTCTCTCTCTCTCTCGTTTCCGAACATATCTCTGTGCCATCCTCGCGCGCTGTCCTATCGCGGTGTCCGGGTAGGCGTTGAGAGGTGTGCGAGGGCGGGCTCGCGAGGCTGGCATGACCCCCCCATCTCTGTCTCTCTCCCTCACTTTTTCGCTTCTATCCATTATGTAGCAGTCCATCCTATAGGTGAGTGAAAGGTCTATAGGATGAACTAACGACATGCCAAAAACTGAAGTGCACTCTGGGAAGCTGTTCTATTGTAGGATTGGGGATATTGCCAAGAGTAGTTCATCCTACATCTATAGCTAGTTAGGTGGGCAACTAAACTTCATACTCTGGGGCAGATTCCTGTCTCCTGTCCTATCACAGAGCAGAGTTCACTCATTGGCCAGGTCTCTCATTGGCTCTTTACAACGACCGTTATAAACCGTTGGTCAGACGCTCACCTGACAGATTGTCTGCTGCACCCTAACCTTAGGCCCTTGTCAAAAGTAGTGCACTATATAGGGAATAGTGTGCCATTTGGGACGAATCACCACTGTCAACCGAAACTGGTAGCCTGGATTGAAGGAGTCAAATATTAACTTTTGGATTTTTTTATTTTTTTATCTCCAGAATAAACACATTGATTTATTTGTAGACAGACATTTATTCACATGTCAGGGGCTTTGACAGCAAACATGACGAACATGGACGATGTGTTGCTTTTAGGGCATTAGTGGTTGACACGTTTATAGGCAACGTTATCTCACCTGTTCATCTACTGTAGTCTATAGCCCCGTGGGAATTAGACGGCAACTATGTGTGGGAGATGCTATAAAAGGCTTAAACAAGTATCCAGGTAAATTCCAACGATAGTCAACCAATAGAAACAGAAGACTACTCATCACGACGTGATGCAGCCACACGCACGCACGCACGCACACCTCGTATCTCTCGATTCCCCCACCACTTAATAGCCATTCTCTCTCTCCATCCCTCTGTTTTTATCCCTCCACATACCCTAAGCACCCCCCACTAACCCCTCTCTCCTCTTCAGTATTAACCCCCCCCCCCCCCCCCCAGAAGCACTAAAATCAAAAGGTCGTGGTTGTTATGGTAACGATAGCGGTAACAAAAGCGAGAGAGAGGGATGGAGAGAGATAGAGAGGAACGTTGATCTGGATAAACAACAGCATATGCAGAGAAATTACAATAGAAGAGAGAGAGAGAGATTTTCTGTGTGTGTGTGTGTGGACAGAGTAATTGAGGCTATGCATCAAAAATGGTAATGATGTATAATACATACTGTTCATACACAGTGAAGTATTCACTGAGAAAAACACTACTGAACAGAGCATAGAGTTTAACTGACCATAAACCCACATAGCTAACTTCGTAAAATTATATTTTGGCACAGAGAAGAGAAGAGGATGGTGTGTGTGTGTGTATATGTGGGTGTATATATACAGTGCATTCGGAAAGTATTCAGACCCCTTGACTTTTTCCACATTTTGTTACGTTACAGCTTTATTTTAAATGGATGAAATATATTTTTCCTCAGCAATCTACACACAATACCACATATGGCCAGCGAAAACAGGTTTTTAGAATTGTATTAAAAATAAAAACAGAAATACTTTATTTACAAAATTGAGCTCAGGTGCATCCTGTTTCCATTGATCATCCTTGAGATGTTTCTACAACTTGATTGGAGTCCACCTGTGGTAAATTCAATTGATTGGACATGATTTGGAAAGGCACACACCTGTCTTTATAAATGTCCCACAGTTGACATGTCAGAGCAAAACCAGGATTGTGTCGAGGCACAGATCTTGGGAAGGGTACCAAAACATTTCTGCAGCATTGAAGGTCCTCAAGAACACAGTGGCCTTTATCATTCTTAAATGGAAGAAGTTTGGGACCACCAAAACTCTTCCTAGAGCTGGCCGCCCGGCTCTGACAGAGCTCCAGAGTTCCTCTGTGGAGATGGGAGAACCTTCCAGAAGGACAACCATCTCTGCAGCACTCCACCAATTAGGCCTTTATGGTAGAGTGGCCAGACGGATGCCACTCCTCAGTAAAAGGCACATAACAGCCCGCTTGGACTTTGCCAAAAGAAACCTAAAGACTCTCAAACCATGGGAAACAAGATGCTCTGGTCTGATGAAACCAAGATTGAACTCTTCGGCCTGCATGCCAAGTCTGGAGGAAACCTGGCACCATTCCTACTGTGAAGCATGGTGGTGGCAGCATCATGCTGTGGGGATGTCTTTCAGCAGCAGGGACTGGGAGACTAGTCAGGATCAAGGCAAAGATGAATGGAGCAAAGTACAGAGAGATGCTTGATGAAAACCTGCTCCAGAGTGCTCAGGACCTCAGACTGGGGCAAAGGTTCACCTTCCAACAGGACAATGACCCTAAGCACTCAGCCAGGACAATGCAGGAGTGGCTTTGGGACAAGTCTCTGAATGTCCTTGAGTGGCCCAGCCAGAGCCCGGACTTGAACCCGATCGAACATCTCTAGAGAGACCTGAAAATAGCTGTGCAGCAACGCTCCCTATCCAACCTGACAGAGCTTGAGAGGATCTGCAGAGAACAATGGGAGAAACTCCCCAAATACAGGTGTGCCAAGCTTGTAGCATCATACCACAAAAGACTTGAGGCTGTAATCACTGCCAAATGTGCTTCAACAAAGTACTGTGTAAAGGGTCAGAATACTTATGTAAATGTGATATTTCAGTCTTACTCTGCGGTCCAACTCATCCCAAACCATCTCAATTTGGTTGAAGTTTGGGGATTGTGTAGGCCATGTCATCTGATGCAGCACTTCATCACTCTCCTTCTTGGTAAAATAGCCCTTACACAGCCTGGAGATGTGTTGGGTCATTGTCCTGTTGAAAAACAAATGATACTCTCACTAAGTGCAAACCAGATGGGATGGCGTATCGCTGCAGAATGCTGTGGTAACCATGCTGGTTAAGTGTGCCTTGAATTCTAAATAAATCACAGACTGTCACCAGAAAAGCACCCCCACACCTCCTCCTCCATGCTTCATGGTGGGAACCACACATGCAGAGATCATCCATTCACCTACTCTGCATCTCACAAAGACATGGCGGTTGGAACCAAAAATCAAAAATTTGGACTCATCAGACCAAAGGACAGACTTCCACCGGTCTAATGTCCATTGCTCGTGTTTCTTGGCAGAAGCAAGTCTCTTCTTCTTATTGGTGTCCTTTAGTGGTGGTTTCTTTGCAGCAATTCGACCATGAAGACCTGATTCACGCAGTCTCCTCTGAACAGTTGATGTTGAGATGTGTCTGTTACTTGAACTCTGTGAAGCATTTATTTGGGCTGCAATTTCTGAGGCTGGTAACTCTAATGAACTTATCCTCTGCAGCAGAGGTAACTCTTCCTTTCCTGTGGTGGTCCTCATGAGAGCCAGTTTCATCATAGCACTTGATGGTTGAAGAAACTTTGAAAGTTCTTGAAATGTTCCAGATTGACTGACCTTCATGTCTTAAAGTAATGACGGACTGTTGTTTCTCTTTGCGTATTTGAGCTGTTATTGCCATAATATGGACTAGGTCTTTTACCAAATAAACTCAGCAAAAAAAGAAATGTCCTCTCACTGTCAACTGAGTTTATTTTCAGCAAACTTAACATGTGTAAATATTTGTATGAACCTAACAAGTATCAACAACTGAGACATAAACTGAACAAGTTCCACAGACATGTGACTAACAGAAATGGAACAATGTGTCCCTGAACAAAGGGGGGGTAAAAATCAAAAGTAACAGTTAGTATCTGGTGTGGCCACCAGCTGCATTAAGTACTGCAGTGCATCTCCTCCTCATGGACCAGATCTGTTAGTTCTTGCTGTGAGATGTTACCCCACTCTTCCACCAAGGCACCTGCAAGTTCGCTGACATTTCTGGGGGAATGGCTCTAGCCCTCACCCTCTGATCCAACAGGTCCCAGACGTGCTCAATGGGATTGAGATCCGGGCTCTTCGCTGGCCATGGCAGAACACTGACATTCCTGTCTTGCAGGAAATCACTCACAGAACGAGCAGTATGGCAGGTGGCATTGTCATGCTGGAGAGTCATGTCACGATGAGTCTGCAGGAAGGGTACCACATGAGGGAGGAGGATGCCTTCCCTGTAACGCACAGCGTTGAGATTGCCTGCAATGACAACAAGCTCAGTCCGATGATGCTGTGACACACGCCCCAGACCATGACGGACCCTCCACCTCCAAATCGATCCCGCCCCAGAGTACAGGCCTTAGTGTAACGCTCATTCCTTCGACGATAAATGCGAATCCGACCATCACCCCTGGTGAGACAAAACTGCGACTCATCAGTGAAGAGCACTTTTTGCCAGTCCTGTCTGGTTCAGCGACGGTGGGTTTGTGCCCATAGGCAACGTTGTTGCAGGTGATGTCTGGTGAGGACCTGCCTTACAACAGGTCTACAAGCCTTCAGTCCAGCCCCTCTCAGCCTATTGCGGACAGTCTGAGCACTGATGGAGGGATTGTGCATTCCTGGTGTAACTCATGCAGTTGTTGTTGCCATCCTGTACCTGTCCCGCAGGTGTGATGTTCGGATGTACCGATCCTGTGTATGTGTTGTTACACATGGTCTGCCACTGCAAGGACGACCAGCTGTCTCCCTGTAGCGCTGTCTTAGGCGTCTCACAGTACGGACATTGCAATTTATTGCCCTGGCCACATCTGCTGTCCTCATGCCTCCTTGCATCATGCCTAAGGCACGTTCATTCAGATGAGCAGGGACCCTGGGCATCTTTCTTTTGGTGTTTTTCAGAGTCAGTAGAAAGGCCTCTTTAATGTCCTAAGTTTTCATAACTGTGACCTTAATTGCCTACCGTCTGTAACCATCTGTAAGCTGTTAGTGTCTTAACGACCGTTCCACAGGTGCATGTTCATTAATTGTTTATGGTTCATTGAACAAGCATGGGAAACAGTATTTACAATGAACAACCCTTTACAATGAAGATCTGTGAAGTTATTTGGATTTTTACAAATGATCTTTGAAAGAAAGGGACGTTTCTTTAAAGACACACACAAAAGTATGTGGACACCCCTTCAAATGAGTGGTTCCGGCTATTACAGCCACACCCGTTGCTGACAGGTGTATAAAATCGAGCACACCGCCATGCAATCTCCATAGACAAACATTGGCAGTAAAACACCTGTACTGAAGAGCTCAGTGACTTTCAACGTGGCACCGTCTTAGGATGCCACCTTTCCAACATGTTAGTTCTTTAAATGTCTGCCCTGCTAGAGCTTCCCCGGTCAACTGTAAGTGCTGTTATTGTTATTGTGAACAATGGCTCAGAAGTACGTAAGAATTGTTGCAACACTCACTACCGAGTTCCAAACTGCCTCTGGAAGCAACTTTCAGGAAAATAACTGTTTGTCGGGAGCTTCATGAAATGGGTTTCCATGGCCAAGCAGCCGCACACAAGCCTGAGATCACCAAGCGTAATGCCAAGCTTCGGCTGAAGTGGTGTAAAGCTCGCCGCCATTGGACTCTGGAGCAGTGGAATCACGTTCTCTGGAGTGATGAATCACGCTTCACCATCTGCCAGTCCAACGGACAAATCTGGGTTTGGCGGATGCCAGGAGAACGCTACCTCCCCCAAGGCATCGTGCCAACAGTAAAGTTGGGTGGAGGAGGAATAATGGGCTGGCTGTTTTTCATGGTTTGGGCCCCTTAAATTCAATGAAGGGACATCTTAACGCTACCGGGAGTGGGACAAGGGGACCGAGACAAGGGGACTGAGTCAAGACCAAGAACGGGAGGGGGACAAGGGGACCGAGACAAGGGGACCGAGTCAAGGGGACCGAGTCAAGGGGACCGAGACAAGGGGACAGAGTCAAGACCAAGACGGGACAAGGTGGTTTGAGACTGAGTGAAGGCCGAGACCATAAAAATGGGAGTCCAATTCAAAACCATGACTGTAATTGTGTCAAATCAGCACCATAATAAGAGATGTAAATGTCCAGTATTTCTGATGTGATGAATCGCGCTTCACCATCTGGCAGTCTGATGGCCAAATCTGGGTTTGGCGGATGCCAAGAGAATGCTACCTGCCCCAATGCATAGTGCCAACTGTAAAGTTTGGTGGATAAGGAATAATGGTTCGGGCTAGGCCCCTTAGTTCCAGTGAAGGGACATCTTAACGCTACAGCATACAATGACATTCTAGACGATTCTGTGCTTCCAACTTTGTGGCAACAGTTTGGGGAAGGTCCTTTCCTTTTTTAATATGCACAAAGCGAGGTCCATACAGAAATGGTTTGTCGAGATCGATGTGGAGGGAACTTGACTGGCTTGCACAGATCCCTGACCTCAACCCCACTGAACACCTTTGGGATGAATTGGAACGCCGACTGCGAGCCAGGCCTAATCAACCAACATCAGTGCCCAACTTCACCAACGGTCTTGTGGCTGAATGGAAGCATGTTCCTGCAGTAATGTTATAAATATCTAGTGGAAAGCCTTCCCAGAAGAGTGGAGGCTGTTATAGCAGCAAAGGGTGGGACCAACTCCATATTAATGTTCATGATTGTGGAATAAGATGTTGGACGAGCAGGTGTCCACATACTTTTGGTAATGTAGCGTACTCAGCAGGTGTCCACATACTTTTGGTCATGTACTGTATCTCTCTCTGTGTGTGTTGCTACCTCTTTCTGAGGTTTGTAACATGTCAACCACTTGGCCCAACATCAAGCAGCTCATCCAATGGCTGATGATCTAACACTCAGTCTGTGTGTGTGTGTATGTGTGTGTGTGTGATGATCTAACACACTTCAATAGCACTCCAGTACTCAGCAGTGCCAGGAATAAAAAATACATTATCCCAGAGAGAGACAGAGAGAGAGATGGAGAGATGGAGGGATAGAGGGATGAGGGATGGAGAGAGAGAGAGAGACAGAGAGAGAGAAAGAGAGATGGAGAGAGAGAGAGAGATGAGGGAAGGATTCCAGACCTTGGCGGAACGCCATGACCATGCCTTCCATACATTGCTGGAGCAATTCTGCGGATTGCCCGCCACTACAGTAACCTCCCAGACTGTCAGTTACCCTGCTTCCAGTGACGCCTCTCCCCAATCTACCCCGGATTCCCGAGAACCCCGCTTACCTCCTCTGGAGCGCTATGATGGAGATCCAGGATCCTGCCAGGTGTTTCGCTCCCAGTGTTCTCTCATCTTTGAGCTACAGCCCTCTTCATTTCCCTCGAGGATAACGTACTTGATAATGCTGATGTCTAGGAGGGCTCTCGCCTGGGCTACGGCGGTGTGGAAGCAACAATCCACCATTTGCCTCAGTCTGGAGGAATTTGTGACGGGGGTACGTAAAGTGTTTGATTCTCCGTTGTCCGGGAGAGAGGCAGTTCGTAAGCTGCTCCAACTATGTCAGGACTCCCGTAGTATGGCAGACTACGCGGTGGATTTTTGCTCTTTGGCAAAGAATTGCCTGGAACCCGAAGCCCTGTTTGACGCGTTCCTTCATGGATTATCAGAGGAGGTTAAAGACGAGCTCGCAGCCTTGGAGCTGCCTACGGATTTTCCTCCTCCCCTTACTCGCACAACCTCTCCATGCCATCCTGCTGTGGGGCGACCAGTCGAAAATCTCTCCGGGTTCTCATTGACTGTGGGGCCGATGAGATTTTCATGGACGCCACCCTGGTGTCAGATCTGGGCATTCCCACTCAGCCCCTCTCCATTCCCATGGACGTTAGAGCGCTGGATGGGCGCTCTATAGGCACAATGCTACTCCTATCAACCTGCGAGTGTCAGGGAACCACAGTGAGTCTATGTAGTTCATGCTCATTAAGTCTCCTCAGGTTCCCGTGGTATTGGGGATTTCAATCCCCTTATCAACTGGACTGCTGGTGCTATTGTGGGCTGGAGCCCGTCCTGCCACGCCCATTGCCTGAAGTCGGCGCAACCCTGCCCCGGGACGTCTTCCTGTGGGCTTGTAAGAAGTCTCGGACCTCTCCGCCGTTCCTGCGGAGTTCCAGGATCTCATGGAGGTTTTCAGCAAGGCCTGGGTCACTTCGCTTCCTCCGCATCGACCCTATGACTGTGGGATCGACCTTCTCCGGGGCACTATACCACCCCGGGGACAGCTGTATTCATTGTTGGGTCCGGAGACCAAGGCTATGGAGATGTACAGAGGACTCCCTGGCTGCAGGATGTATCCGTCCTTCTGCCTCCCCGCCGGCGCAGGGTTCTTCTTTGTGGAGAAGAGGGACAAAACCCTGTGCCCGTGCATCGACTACCGGGGCCTCAATGACATCACGGTTAAGAACAGCTACCCTCTACCACTCATCCCTTCGGCGTTCGAGACGCTCCAGGGGGCCTTCATTCGTCACCATTTTCTCTAAGTTGGACTTGCAGAACGCCTACCATCTGGTGCGGATATGGGAAGGGGACGAGTGACGACAGCCTTCAACACTACTAGCGGACACTACAAATACCTGGTTATGCCATTCGGTCTGACCAACGCTCCTGCTGTGTTCCGGGCCCTGGTTAACAACGTTCTCCGCCACATGATGAAGCGGTTCGTTTTTTCCCCCGCTCAGCTCAAGAACACGTTCTCCATGTTCCATAGGTCCATCAGATTTTTGTCAAAGCAGAGAAATGCGAGTTCCATCGCTCCACCATTTCCTTCCTTGGATACATCATCGCTGCTGGTAATGTGCAGATGGATCCCGGAAAGGTGAGAGAGGTGGTGGATTGGCCCCAACCCACGTCCAGAGTGCAGCTGCAACACTTCTTGGATTTGCCCATTTCTATCGCTGTTTTATCCGGGGTTACAGCACCCTGGCTTCCACCCTTTCAGCACTCACCTCTCCCAAGGTCCCGTTCACGTGGTCCCCAGCTGCTGACTGGGCATTCCTGGACCTGAAGCACCGCTTCACCACAGCACCCATATTGATCCATCCGTCCCATCAGTTCATGGTGGAGGTAGACGCTTCGGATGCCGTCCTGTTCCAGCGTTCCTCCCTGGACCTCAAGCTGCATCCCTTCCCCTTCTTCTCCCATCGTCTTAACACCACGGAGAGGAATTATGACGTGTGGAATCGAGAATTACTCGCGGTGAAGATGGCATTGGAGGCACTGGTTAGAGGGGGCGGAACATTCATTCATTGTGTGGACGGATTACAAGAACCTGGAATATCTCCACACCGCCAAGCATCTCAACTCCAGGCAAGCTCGATGGGCCCTGCTGTTCACCCGGTTCAACTTTACCATCTCCTACCGTGGTCCAAGAATTTTAAGCCGGATGCGCTTTCACGCCGCTATAGCCCCGCTGATACACCCTCGGACCTCGAGACCATCCTTCCTACCTGGCGGCTACACTCATCTGAGGAATAGAGAACCGGGGGTACGGATGTTTGTCCCAGACGCGGCCCGCTCCACGGTCCTGGAACGGGCTCATTCCCGCAGGCTTGCCCCCGTCGGACCCTGGCCTTTTGTGCGACAACGCTTTTCGTGGACCACCATGGTCCCTGACGTCTCCAAGTTTGTCGCCGCCTGCATTGTCTGGGCTCAGAATAAGACTCCTCGGCAAGCTCCGGCAGGCCTCCTTCAACCTCTTCCTGTCCCTCATCGTCTCTGGTCACATATATCCCTGGACTTCTTCAGTGATCTCCCTCCGTCTGATGGCAACACCACTATCCTCACAGTGGTGGACATGTTTTCCAAAGCCACCCATTTCATTCCACTCCCCAAGCTACCCTCTGCCCAGGAAATGGCCCAGCTCATGGTGCAACACGTCTTTCGGATCCATGGACTTCCGGTGGACATGGTCTCTGACCGTGGTCCTCAGTCCTGTCCTCCGGGTTTCACCCCCAGTCTAACCGCCAGTCGGAGCTAATCCAGGACCTGGATACTACTCTTCGTTTCCTCGTCTCTGCCAACCCCACCGCCTGGAGCCAACCCCACCACCTAGGAGCCAACCCCACCGCCTGGAGCCAACCCCACCGCCTGGAGCCAACCCCAGCGACTGGAGCCAACCCCACCGCCTGGAGCCAACCCCACCGTCTGGAGCCACCCCCACCGCCTGGAGCCACCCCCACCGCCTGGAGCCACCCCCACCGCCTGGAGCCACCCCCACCGCCTGGGAGCCAGCCACACGCCTAGGACCAGCCACACCGCCTAGGACCAACCACACCGCCTGGAGCCAACCCCACCGCCTGGAGCCAGCAACTTGTGTGGGTAGAATACACCCTCCCCTGCTCAGCCACTGACCTCTCGCCTTTTGAGTGTTCGATGGGTTATCAGCCCCCGCTCTTCCCTGAGCAAGAGGTCAACATGCCAAGATGTTCGTCCGCCGCTGTCGCCGTACCTAGAAGAGAGCCCGGTCTGCTCTTCTCAAGACCACCTCCAGGTATCGACGACAGGCGGACCGCCACTGGACCCCGGCTCCTTGTTATCGTCTCGGGCAGAGGGTATGGCTGTCCACTCGGGATCTGCCCCTCCGGGTGGAGCCACACAAACTTTCCCCCCTGTTTTATCGGCCCTTTCCCCATCTCTAAGATCCTTAGCCCCTCTGCTGTTCGTCTTCTGTTGCCCCACACCCTTCGTATACATCCCACTTTTCATGTATCAAGGATTAAACCTCTGTCTCACAGCCAGAGAGAAAGAGATGGAGGGATGGAGAGAGAGAGAGAGAGAAAGATGGAGGGATGGAGAGAGAGAAAGAGAGGGAGGGAAGAGAAAGATGGAGGGAGGGAGAGAGAGAGAGAAAGATGGAGGGAGGGAGAGAGAGAGAGAAAGATGGAGGGAGGGAGGGAGGGAGAGGGAGGGAGGGAGAGAGAGAGAGAAAGATGGAGGGAGGGAGGGAGGGAGGAGAGAGAGAAAGATGGAGGGAGGGAGGGAGGGGAGAGAGAGAAAGATGGAGGGAGGGAGGGAGGGGAGAGAGAGAAAGATGGAGGGAGGGAGGGAGGGGAGAGAGAGAAAGATGGAGGGAGGGAGGGAGGGAGGGGAGAGAGAGAAAGATGGAGGGAGGGAGGGAGGGAGAGAGAGAAAGATGGAGGGAGGGAGGGAGGGGAGAGAGAGAAAGATGGAGGGAGGGAGGGAGGGGAGAGAGAGAAAGATGGAGGGAGGGAGGGAGGGAGAGAGAGAAAGATGGAGGGAGGGAGGGAGGGAGAGAGAGAAAGATGGAGGGAGGGAGGGAGGGAGAGAGAGAAAGATGGAGGGAGGGAGGGAGGGAGGGAGAGAGAGAAAGATGGAGGGAGGGAGGGAGGGAGGGAGAGAGAGAAAGATGGAGGGAGGGAGGGAGGGGAGAGAGAGAAAGATGGAGGGAGGGAGGGAGGGGAGAGAGAGAAAGATGGAGGGAGGGAGGGAGGGAGGGGAGAGAGAGAAAGATGGAGGGAGGGAGGGAGGGGAGAGAGAGAAAGATGGAGGGAGGGGAGAGAGAGAAAGATGGAGGGAGGGAGGGAGGGAGGGAGGGAAAGATGGAGGGAGGGAGGGAGAGAGAGAGGGATGAAGGGATGGATAGGGAGAGAGCGAGAGAGAGAGGGATGGAGAGAGAGACAGATGGAGGAATGGATAGAGAGAGTGAGAGGGAGATGGAGGGATTTGAGAGATGGAGAGAGATAGAAGAGGGATGAGAGAAAGCTGGAGGGTGTAGATAAAATGTGTGAAAGGGAGAGGGGAGAGAGAAAACAGGATGGGAGGAAGAGAAATGAGAGAGAGAGAACGAACAGAACAGGAAATGAGGAAAAAAGAACAGGAAATAAAGGAAAGGAGAAAAAGAAAGGGGGTGCAAACAGAGAGGGGGGGAGAAAAAAAACGATAGATATGAGACAATCGATAGACAGAATAAAGTGTTTGTCCATTGATTCACATTGAGAGAAATAGAGAGAGCAAGAGAGGAATTGGAGGGAGGGAGGGATAGAGAGAGGGGAGGTAGAGTGCACTCAAACAGCCTTGGGCAAGGTGACAGAGAGGGATAGAGGGATTCAGGGGAAAAGAGAAAGAGAGCGATAACAGCACTAGAGAGAGAGAGAGTAGAAAGAGGAAGTGGAGAGAACAAAAACAGAGGGTGTGTGTGTGTGTGAGAGAGAGAGGTGTGTGTGTGTGTGTGTGTGTGTGTGAGAGAGGAGTGTGTGTGTGTGTGTGTGTATGTGTGTGTGTGTGTGTGTGAGAGAGAGGAGTGTGTGTGTGAGAGAGAGAGGAGTGTGTGTGTGTGTGTGTGTGTGTGAGAGAGAGGAGTGTGTGTGTGTGTGTGTGTGTGTGTGTGTGTATGTGTGTGAGAGAGGAGTGTGTGTGTGTATGTGTATGTGTGTGAGAGAGGAGTGTGTGTGTGTGTGTGTGTGTGTGTGTGTGTGTGTGAGAGAGAGCGAGAGGTGTGTGTGTGTGTGTGTGTGTGTGTGTATGTATGAGAGAGAGAGATTAGACCCAACCAAATCATGAGACAACAAACACATTGGAAAGTATTAACAAAAAAACAGAGCAAACTAGAATGCTATTTGGCCCTAAACAGAGAGTACACAGCGGCAGAATACCTGACCACTGTGACTGACCCAAACTTAAGGAAAGCTTTGACTATGTACAAACTCAGTGTGCATAGCCTTGCTATTGAGAAAGGCCGCCGTTGGCAGACCTGGCTCTCAAGAGAAGACAGGCTATGTGCACACTGCCCACAAAATGAGGTGGAAACTGAGCTGCACTTCCTAACCTCCTGCCCAATGTATGACCACATTAGAGACACATATTTCCCTCAGATTACACAGATCCACAAAGAATTTGAAAACAAATCCAATTTTGATAAACTCCCCTATCTACTGAGTGAAATACCACAGTGTGCCATCACAGCAGCAAGATTTGTGACATGTTGCCACAAGAAAAGGTCAACCAGTGAAAAACAAACACCATTGTAAATACAACCCATATTTATAAATGAACTACAACACTGTATATACACATAATATAATATTTGAAATGTCTTTATTCTTTTGGAACTTCTGTGAATGTAATGTTAACTGTTCATTTTTATTGTTTATTTCACTTTTGTTTATTATCTACTTCAATTGCTTTGGCAATGTTAACATATGTTTCCCATGTCAATAAAGACCTTTGAATTGAATTAAATGAAATTAAGAGAGAGAACGAGAGAGCGAGAGAGTGTGTGTGTGTATGGCAGAGAGAGAGGATGTGTGTGTAAGTGAGAGGGTGTGAGTGTGTATGCGTGTGTGTGTGAGTGAGTGAGATTGTGTGTGCGTGTGTGAGAGGGTGTGTGTATGCGTGTGTGTGAGTGAGAGGGTGTGTGTATGTGTGTGTGTGAGTGAGTGGGTGTGTGTATGTGTGTGTGTGAGTGAGAGGGTGTGTGTATGCGTGTGTGTGTGTGTGAGTGGGTGGGTGTGTGTGTGTGTGTGTGTGTGTGTGTGAGTGAGTGGGTGTGTGTATGTGTGTGTGTGAGTGAGAGGGTGTGTGTATGCGTGTGTGTGTGTGTGAGTGGGTGGGTGTGTGTGTGTGTGTGTGTGTGTGTGAGTGAGTGGGTGTGTGTATACGTGTGTGTGAGTGAGGGGGTGTCCAGTGTTTTTTCCAGTAACTGCTGCTTGTAGTGGCAGGAAACATTATGCTCATTTCACAGCAGACTGAGGGTGTGTGTGTGTGTGGGTGTGTTAGTGTGTGTGATGGGGGTGGGGGATGAGCTGCAATACATCTAGGTCATTGGAATGTATTTGAGTGTGTCTGTGTGTGACTGTGTGTGTGAATTTATGCATGTGTTCCATATTAGCGATAGTGTGTGTGTGTATGTGCAGACGTGCGTGTATAAGTGTGAGTTGAGTTTTACATAGAAAAGTAGAGTAGCTCTCAACTAAGGTGAGTTAGACTGTTGTGTCTGTCTCCGTGTGTGTGTGTGTGTACATGTGTTCAAAGTATTACCTCCCTAATACTGAGTCGCCACCACCCTCCCTTTTGCCCTCAGAACAGCCTCAATTCATCAGGGAATGGACTCTACAAGGTGTCAAATGTTCCACAGGGATGCTGGCCCATGTTTTACCCCAATGCTTCCCACAGTTGTGTCAAGTTGGCTGGATGTTCTTTGGGTGGTGGACCATTCTTGATACACACAGGAAAAACCCAGCAGCGTTGCAGTTCTTGACAGAAACCGGTGCGCCTGGCACCTACTACCGTACCACGTTCAAAGGCACTAAAATCTTTTGTCTTGCCCCTTCACACTCTGAATGACACACATACACACATCATGTCTCAATTTGTCTCAAGGCTTAAAAATCCTTCTTCAACCTGTCTCCTCCTCTTCATCTACACTGATTGAAGTGGATTTAACAAGTGACATCAATAAGGGATCATAGCTTTCACCTGGATTCACCTGGTCAGTCTGTCATGGAAAGAGTAGGTGTTCTTAATGTTTTGTACACTCAGTGTGCGTATCCTTGGAGCAAACAGACCCTAGCCATACACTGTAGAACATCTAATTGGCCTCTAGCACACACGCGCGTGTGTATACACACACACACACACACACACACACACACACACACACACACACACACACACACACACACACACACACACACACACACACACACACACACACACACACACACACACACACACACACACACACACACACACAAAATCATACATTTATGCAACAAAAAACCCTCTGACACAGAAACGTTTCCTGTGTGCCTGCCCATACAAGCAGCGCTTCCTGAAAAAAAAAGCACTGGACACACACACACACACACACACACACTATATTGCTCTCTCGCTACAACACTGGCACCAATTATCCTCTCTGACTGGAGTGTTTTGATGGTGTAATTGTCACGGACAGAGAGGAAAGCGGGATGGAGGGATGTAGAGAGGGAGAGATGGGGGATAGAGAGGGAGAGAGAGATGGATATATAGAAAAAGAGAGAGAAAAGAGATGACACTATCAGCATGCTAATGCTCTCCACCTCCCTGTTGTTCCAACCCTCTCTCCCTCCATCTCTTTGTCTCCATCCCCCCCTGTTTTTCTCTATTTTCACAGGTGCAAGCTTTTCCCTCTCTCCATCCATCCTTCTCTCCAGACTCCCCAGAATGCATAAACAAAAGAATGAAAGCGAGAGAGAGAGAAATATAGAACGAGGGAGAGAGAGATCAAGAGAGAAAAGGGTGGATCAGGATTTTTTTTTTTTTTCCTGTCCGTTTTTCCCGGACAATGAAGAGATCATCCCCTCATCCTTTAAATCACATCTCTCCATTTTTCACTCTCATCCCTCGCTGTCTCTCCCTCCCTTCTTCCCTCGCTCTCTCTCCCTCCCTTGTGTCCAGAATAAGGGTTGGGTATCTAACAAGTCTATTCATCTGGAAGCAGATGGAATCATTCAGTCATTGTTGATGTCTTTATCTGTTTCCCTGTTGGGTTTATGATGCCGATTTAAATTAGTCAACTGCTCAACTGCGACACACGGTGGTAGAGTTTAGCTACTACAACTACACAATATACAGTTGAAGTCTGAGGAGTTTACATACACTTAGGTTAGAGTCATTAAAACTCGTTTTTCAACCACTCCACAAGTCTTGTTAACAAACTATAGTTTTGGCAAGTCGGCTAGGACATCTACTTTGTGCATGACACAAGTCATTTCTCCAACAATTGTTTACAGACAGATTATTTCACTTATAATTCACTGTATCACAATTCCAATGAGTCAGAAGTTAACATACACTAAGTTGACTGTGCCTTTAAACAACTTGAAAATTCCAGAAAATGTCATGGCTTTAGAAGCTTCTGATAGGCTAATTGACATCATTTGAGTCAATTGGAGGTGTACCTGTGGATGTATTTCAAGGCCTACCTTCAAACTCAGTGCCTCTTTGCTTGACATCATGGGAAAATCAAAAGAAATCAGCCAAGACCTCAGAAAACAAATTGTAGACCTCCACAGGTCTGGTTCATCCCTGGGAGCAATTTTCAAATGCCTGAAGGTACCACATTTATCTGTACAAACAATAGTACGCAAGTATAAACACCATGGGACCACACAGCCGTCATACCGCTCAGGAAGGAGACGCGTTCTGTCTCCTAGAGATGAACGTAGTTTGGTGCGAAAAGTGCAAATCAATCCCAGAACAACAGCAAAGGACCTTGTGAAGATGCTGGAGGAAACAGGTACAAAAGTAACTATATCCACAGTAAAACGAGTCCTATATCGACATAACCTGAAAGGCTGCTCAGCAAGGAAGAAGCCACTGCTCCAAAACCGCCATAAAAAAAGCCAGACTACGGTTTGCAGCTGCATATGGTGACAAAGATCGTACTTTTTGGAGGAATGTCCTCTGGTCTGATGAAACAAAAATAGAACTGTTTGGCCATAATGACCATCGTTATGTTTGGAGGAAAAAGGGGGAGACTTGCAAGCCGAAGAACACCATCCCAACCGTGAAGCACGGGGGTTGGCAGCATCATGTTGTGGGGGTGCTTTGCTGCAGGAGGGACTGGTGCACTTCACAAAATAGATGGCATCATGAGGAAAAATTATGTGGATATATTGAAACAACATCTCAAGACATCAGTCAGGAAGTTAAAGCTTGGTTGCAAATGGGTCTTCCAAATGGACAATGACCCCAAGCATACTTCCAAAGTTGTGGCAAAATGGCTTAAGGACAACGAAGTCAAGGTATTGGAGTGGCCGTCACAAAGCCCTGACCTCAATCCTATAGAAAATTTGTGGGCAGAACTGAAAAAACGTGTGCGAGCAAGGAGGCCTACAAACCTGACTCAGTTACACCAGCTCTGTCAGGAGGAATGGGTCAAAATTCACCCAACTTATTGTGGGAAGCTTGTGGAAGGCTACCAGAAACATTTGACCCAAGTTAAACAATTTAAAGGCAATGCTACAAAATACTAATTGAGTGTATGTAAACTTCTGACCAACTGGGAATGTGATGAAATAAATAAAAGCTTAAATAAATCATTCTCTCTACTATTATTCTGACATTTCACATTCTTAAAATAATGTGGTGATCCTAACTGACCTAAAACAGGGAATTGTTATTAGGATTAAATGTCAGGAACTGTGAAAAACTGAGTTTAAATGTATTTGGCTAAGGTGTATGTAAACTTCTGACTTCAACTGTACTCTTACCCTACCAGGTCCGGAGCCCGTTGGTATTCTCATCTACCTAGTAATTCATACCTGCTGTCCCAGGTCTAAATCAGTCCCTGATTAGAGGGAAACAATTAAAAAATGCAGTGGCACTGACTTCAAGGTCCAAATATGAGAGCAACAAACTGTATCCATTCTGTATTATAGACCAACAGACTCGGGGGTCAATTCCATTTGGATTCAATTAATTCAGGAAGTAAACCAATTCGAAATTCCAATTGTTTCCTTGGAATTTCAGTTTACTTCCTTAATTGTCTGAATTAAAATGGAATTGACCCCGACTGATAAATAACTGTTCTAACTAGGGCTAAGAGTTCTTCCTGGTGAGGTCAAAACGGAAAAACTCCTAGCCACACAGGTATAACAACCCTCACCATAGTACCACTCGGAGGACGACAAGATATCACACACTGTATCGGTTTTTAGTGATTTATTTATGAAAACAATTAACCAATACGTGTGTAGTGTACAAAAACACACAATACTATTAACACCTTAAAACATTGTAAAAGACTTTAGGAAGATAAATTAAGAGGACAAAGGAACCATATTCCTTATATAGACCAGAGCCCTATTCCCTATATAGTGCATTACTTTAGACCAGGGCTGGCAACCTATTCCCTACATAGTGCACTACTTTAGACCAGAGCCCTAGAACCCTAGTGTTCACCTATTGGCCCTGGTCTAAAGTAGTGCACTATATAGGGAATAGGGTGCCTTTTGGCCAGTGTCTTGTTCATTTAGGGGAATCAGATTCAAATATTTGACAGTTGATTTCAGATTCCAGATTTCCCACTGATATAAAAGCAACAGGGATGTGATTATTTGTGCGTGCGTGTGTGTGTGCGTGCGTTTTAAGCAATAGGAGGCTGTTGAGGGGAGGACGACTCATAATAATGTCTGGAACAGAGGGAATCAAACACCATGGAAACCATGGAAACCGAACGTTTGATGTATTTGACACCATTCCATTATTCCGCTCCAGTCATTACCACGAGCCCGTCCTCCCCAATTAAGGTGCCACCAACCTCCTGTGGTTTTAAGAGAGAGGTAGGGAGGGAGAGAGAGGTGTGTGTGTGTGTGTGTGTGTAAGTGGTGCTATTGGTTGTTCAACACTCCAGTTGGTCTATTGATCCTGAGTGTATTAAGGAGTGTGTGTTTCAGCGTCCTGTTCATGTGTGTGTTTACGAGTCCTTCTCCGCAGTGTGTGTGTGTTTCAGCGTCCTGTTCATGTGTGTGTTTACGAGTCCTTCTCCGCAGTGTGTGTGTGTGTGTTTAAGCATCCTAGGCCTGCGAGGTGTGTGTGTGAGTGTGTGTGTGTGTGTGTGTGTTTAAGCATCCTGGTCCTGCGAGGTGTGTGTGTGTGTGTGTGTGTGTGTGTGTGTGTGTTTACGCATCCTGGTCCTGCGAGGTGTGTGTGGAGGTAAGTAGTGTGAGTAGTGTCTCTGCATGTTCCAGATACTGAGCAGTTCTTCTCTTTACGGAACCTCTACGTTGTGGGTCTGGATCTCCTAGAGAGAGAGAGGAGAGAGAGAGAGGGAGAGAGGGGAGGGAGGGGAGAGAGAGAGAGGGAGAGAGGGGAGAGAGAGAGAGAGGAGAGAGAGGGAGGGGATAGAGAGAGGGGAGAGAGGGGAGGGAGAGAGGGAGGAGAGAGAGGGAGAGAGGGAGAGAGAGAGAGAGAGGGAGGGGAGAGAGAGAGAGAGGGAGGGGGGAGAGAGAAAGAGAGGGAGGGGAGAGAGAGGGAGAGAGAGAGAGAGAGAGAGAGAGAGAGAGAGAGGGAGAGAGAGAGAGAGAGAGAGAGAGAGAGAGAGAGAGAGAGAGAGAGAGAGAGAGAGAGAGAGAGGGAGAGAGAGGGAGGGGAGAGAGGGAGAGGGAGAGAGAGAGAGAGAGAGAGAGGGAGGAGAGAGAGAGGGAGGGGAGAGAGAGGGAGGGGAGAGAGAGGGAGGGGAGAGAGAGGGAGGGAGAGAGAGGGAGGGGAGAGAGAGGGAGGGGAGAGAGAGGGAGGGGAGAGAGAGGGAGGGGAGAGATATAAAAGGTAAGGACCTTAGACAGAGAAGTGAAAAGGGAGAGAGGAAGGTCCTCTGCCCTCTCCACTACCAATATAGTACCTACATGGGTCTCTCTAACCCACTCCTCCCTCTCTCTCCCTCTCTCTCCCTGTAAGGCGTCTGCATACTACGGCCGGGTTTAGCACCTAGCAACACTCTGCATACTAGGGCCGGGTTTAGCTCCTAGCAGAACTCTGCATACTAGGGCCGGGTTTAGCTCCTAGCAGAACTCTGCATACTAGGGCCGGGTTTAGCTCCTAGCAGAACTCTGCATACTAGGGCCGGGTTTAGCTCCTAGCAGAACTCTGCATACTAGGGCCGGGTTTAGCTCCTAGCAGAACTCTGCATACTACGGCCGGGTTTAGCTCCTAGCAGAACTCTGCATACTAGGGCCGGGTTTAGCTCCTAGCAGAACTCTGCATACTAGGGCCGGGTTTAGCTCCTAGCAGATCTCTGCATACTAGGGCCGGGTTTAGCTCCTAGCAGAACTCTGCATACTAGGGCCGGGTTTAGCTCCTAGCAGAACTCTGCATACTAGGGCCGGGTTTAGCTCCTAGCAGAACTCTGCATACTAGGGCCGGGTTTAGCTCCTAGCAGAACTCTGCATACTAGGGCCGGGTTTAGCTCCTAGCAGAACTCTGCATACTAGGGCCGGGTTTAGCTCCTAGCAGAACTCTGCATACTAGGGCCGGGTTTAGCTCCTAGCAGAACTCTGCATACTAGGGCCGGGTTTAGCACCTAGAAGTGATTGTCTGAACTCCCTTAAAATAGTTTAGCTTGAGGCGCCGTAGCCAGTAGACACTTCCTCAAAATAGTCAGAATTGACGTTATTGCCGAGGAGTTCTTAGTCGGACTAACTAGGTGTTGTATTTCTGCATGAATAATGAACACGAGTTGTGCCCCGTTGAATCCCTACTGTTGACCAATCACAGGGGAAAAAGGGGCGTAGACTTCGACTAGCGAACTCCTGCTTGTATCGAGATAAAACCGTGTGCATGGACAGCAGGGGGAAAAACAACAACGAACAAAACCTCCTCATAATATATGCACAAACTGTTTCAGATGGGAATGCATTTAGCCTGTCCTCCTGTGATAAGCATATCACCCTCTCCATCCCTCTCTCCCTCACTCTCTCTCCATCCCTCTCTCACTCTCTCCATCCCTCCCTCCCTCTCCTCCCTCTCTCTCTCCATCCCTCCCTTCACTTTCTCCATCCCTCACTCTCTCCATCCCTCCCTCAATCTCTCTCCATCCATCCCTCCCTCACTCTCTCTCCATCCATCCCTCCCTCACTCTCTCTCTCCATCCCTCCCTCACTCTCTCTCTCCATCCCTCCCTCACTCTCTCTCTCCATCCCTCCCTCACTCTCTCTCTCTCTCCATCCCTCCCTCACTCTCTCCATCCCTCCCTCACTCTCTCTCTCCATCCCTCCCTCACTCTCTCTCTCCATCCCTCCCTCACTCTCTCTCCATCCCTCCCTCACCCTCTCTCTCTCTCTCTCCATCCCTCCCTCACTCTCTCCATCCCTCCCTCACTCTCTCCATCCCTCCCACTCTCTCTCCATCCCTCCCACTCTCTCCATCCCTCCCACTCTCTCTCCATCCCTCCCACTCTCTCTCCATCCCTCCCACTCTCTCTCCATCCCTCCCACTCTCTCCATCCCTCCCACTCTCTCTCCATCCCTCCCTCACTCTCTCTCTCTCTCCATCCCTCCCTCCCTCTCTCTCTCCATCCATCCCTCACTCTCTCTCTCCATCCCTCCCACTCTCTCTCCATCCCTCCCACTCTCTCTCCATCCCTCCCACTCTCTCTCTCTCTCTCTCTCCATCCCTCCCACTCTCTCTCTCTCGCCATCCCTCCCTCACTCACTCTCTCTCCATCCATCCATCCCTCCCTCTCTCTCTCCATCCCTCCCTCACTCTCTCTCCATCCATCCCTCCCTCACTCTCTCTCCATCCATCCCTCCCTCACTCTCTCTCCATCCATCCCTCCCTCACTCTCTCCATCCATCCCTCCCTCACTCTCTCCATCCATCCCTCCCTCACTCTCTCCATCCATCCCTCTCACTCTCTCTATCCCTCCCACTCTCTATTTTGCCATCTTTCCCACGCTCTCTCTCCATCCCACACGCACTCTCTCCATCCCACACGCACTCTCTCCATCCCACACGCACTCTCTCCATCCCTCCCTCACTCTCTCCATCCCTCCCTCACTCTCTCTCCATCCCTCCCTCACTCTCTCTCCATCCCTCCCTCACTCTCTCTCCATCCCTCCCTCACTCTCTCTCCATCCCTCCCTCACTCTCTCTCCATCCCTCCCTCACTCTCTCTCCATCCCTCCCTCACTCTCTCTCCATCCCTCCCTCCCTCTCTCTCCCTCCCTCTCTCCATCCCTCCCTCACTCTCTCCATCCCTCCCTCACTCTCTCCATCCCTCTCACTTTCTCCACCACTCTCCATTCCTCTCTCACTCTCCATTCCCCTCTCACTCTCTCCATCCATCCCCCACTCTCTCTCTCCATCCCCCACTCTCTCTCCACCCCCCCACTCTCTCTCTCCATCCCCCCCGCTCTCTCTCTCCATCCCTCCCGCTCTCTCTCTCCATCCCTCCCGCTCGCCATCCCTCCCGCTCTCTCTCTCCATCCCTCCCGCTCTCTCTCTCTCTCTCTCCATCCCTCCCGCTCTCTCTCCATCCCTCACTCTCTCTATCATCCCTCACTCTCTCTATCATCCCTCTCACCTTTAACTCCAGTGATGAGTAAATCCACAGCTGTCTTGTATTTTTGTATGGCTGTACTGTACTCTCCCTCCTTCTCGCTTTCCATCGCAGCTGTGAGCTCATTGGCTGCCTGCTTCAGATAGCCCGCCTCCCCGCCGTCCGGATTGGTCAAGGGCAGCGACAGAAGTTCTGATTGGTCGTGTGATGCGCTCGGTTGGTCTGGGCAAGAGAAATTAGTAATGAAAACAACAGGAAGAAAAGAAAGATGAAATGACTGTATATGTACAATATCACTAAGTTATACCATAACGCTTTCAACCCTTCCTGTGTTTCCAGTTGAGATGAAGTAGACGAGGAGAGGATGCTACTTTTGTCCATTGAGCTACAGACATGCTCTGAATACAACAGGTGTAGTAGACCTCACAGTGAAATGCTGAATACAACAGGTGTAAGTAGACCTCACAGTGAAATGCTGAATACAACAGGTGTAAGTAGACCTCACAGTGAAATGCTGAATACAACAGGTGTAGTAGACCTCACAGTGAAATGCTGAATACAACAGGTGTAGGTAGACCTTACAGTGAAATGCTGAATACAACAGGTGTAAGTAGACCTCACAGTGAAATGCTGAATACAACAGGTGTAGTAGACCTTACAGTGAAATGCTGAATACAACAGGTGTAGTAGACCTTACAGTGAAATGCTGAATACAACAGGTGTAGTAGACCTTACAGTGAAATGCTGAATACAACAGGTGTAGTAGACCTCACAGTGAAATGCTGAATACAACAGGTGTAGGTAGACCTCACAGTGAAATGCTGAATACAACAGGTGTAGTAGACCTCACAGTGAAATGCTGAATACAACAGGTGTAAGTAGACCTCACAGTGAAATGCTGAATACAACAGGTGTAGGTAGACCTCACAGTGAAATGCTGAATACAACAGGTGTAGTAGACCTCACAGTGAAATGCTGAATACAACAGGTGTAGTAGACCTCACAGTGAAATGCTGAATACAACAGGTGTAGTAGACCTCACAGTGAAATGCTGAATACAACAGGTGTAGTAGACCTTACAGTGAAATGCTGAATACAACAGGTGTAGGTAGACCTCACAGTGAAATGCTGAATACAACAGGTGTAGTAGACCTTACAGTGAAATGCTGAATACAACAGGTGTAGTAGACCTCACAGTGAACTGCTGAATACAACAGGTGTAGTAGACCTTACAGTGAACTGCTGAATACAACAGGTGTAAGTAGACCTTACAGTGAACTGCTGAATACAACAGGTGTAGTAGACCTTACAGTGAAATGCTGAAGACAACAGGTGTAGGTAGACCTTACAGTGAACTGCTGAATACAACAGGTGTAGTAGACCTTACAGTGAAATGCTGAATACAACAGGTGTAGTAGACCTTACAGTGAAATGCTGAATACAACAGGTGTAGTAGACCTCACAGTGAAATGCTGAATACAACAGGTGTAGTAGACCTCACAGTGAAATGCTGAATACAACAGGTGTAAGTAGACCTTACAGTGAACTGCTGAATACAACAGGTGTAGTAGACCTTACAGTGAACTGCTGAATACAACAGGTGTAGTAGACCTTACAGTGAAATGCTGAATACAACAGGTGTAGGTAGACCTCACAGTGAAATGCTGAATACAACAGGTGTAGGTAGACCTTACAGTGAAATGCTGAATACAACAGGTGTAAGTAGACCTTACAGTGAAATGCTGAATACAACAGGTGTAAGTAGACCTTACAGTGAAATGCTTACTTACAAGACCTTAACCCACAATGCAGTTCAAGAAATAGAGTTTAGAAAATATTTACTAAATAAACTAAAGTAAAAACTAAAATGAACACAATAAAAATAACGAGGCTATATACAGGGGGCACCGGTACCTAGTCAATGTACGGGGGTACAGGTTAGTCGAGGTAATTTGTACATGTAGGTGAAATGACTATGCATAGATAATAAACAGCGAGTAGCAGCAGTATACCAAACAAATGGAGGGGGGGGTCAATGTAAATAGTCTGGTGGCCATCTGATTCATTGTTCAGCAGTCTTATGGCTTGGGGGTATAAGCTGTTAAGGGTGTCTGTGTGATAGAGAGTGATAGAGTGATAGATAATGATACTGACAGAGACTGATACAGAGTGTATGTGTGATAGAGAGTGATAGTGACAGCGAGTGATAGATAATGATACTGACAGAGACTGATAGAGAGTGTATGTGTGATAGAGAGTGATAGAGCGTGATAGAGTGATATGGAGTGATAGAGAGTGAGTGAGAGTGATATATGGTGATATATGGCGACAAAGGGTGATATGGTGATAAAGGGTGATATAGAGTGCTATAGAGTGATAGAGAGTGATAGAGAGTGGTGTATGGTGATAGAGAGTGATAAAGAGTGATATTTTATTTATTTTTTATTTCACCTTTATTTAACCAGGTAGGCCAGTTGAGAACAAGTTCTCATTCACAACTGCGACCTGGCCAAGATAAAGCAAAACAGTGCGACACAAACAACAGTGTGTGCAAATGGCGTGAGGAGGTAAGGCAATAAATGGACCATAGTAGCGAAGTAATTACAATTTAGCAAATTAACACTGGAGTGATAGATGAGCAGATGATGATGTGCAAATAGAAATTCTGGTGTGCAAAAGAGCAAATATTTAAATATAAACAATATGAGGATGAGGTAGGTAGATTGGATGGGCTATTTACAGATGGGCTGTGTACAGCGATCGGTGAGCTGCTCAGATAGCTGATGTTTAAAGTTAGTGAGTCTCCATCTTCAGCGATTTTTGCAATTCGTTCCAGTCACTGGCAGCAGAGAACTGGAAGGAAAGGCGGCCAAAGAAGGTGTTGGCTTTGGGGATGACCAGTGAGATATACCTGCTACGGGTGGGTGTTGTTATGGTGACCAGTGAGCTGAGATAAGGCGGAGCTTTCCCTAGCATAGACTTATAGATGACCTGGAGCCAGTGGATCTGGCTACGAATATGTAGCGAGGGCCAGCCGACGAGAGCATACAGGTCGCAGTGGTAGTATATGGGGCTTTGGTGACAAAACGGATGGCACTGTGATAGACTGCATCCAGTTTGCTGAGTAGAGTGTTGTAGGCTATTTTGTAAATGACGTCGCCGAAGTCGAGGATCGATAGTATGGTCAGTTTTACGAGGGTATGTTTTGCGGCATGATTGAAGGAGGCTTTTTTTGCGAAATAGGATGCCGATTCTAGATTTAAATTTTGGATTGGAGATGTTTAATATGAGTCTGGAAGGAGAGTTTACAGTCTAACCAGACACCTAGGCATTAGTAGTTGTCCACAAATTCTAAGTCAGAACCGTCTAGAGTAGTGATGCTAGTTGGGCGGGCAGGTGCGGGCAGCGATCGGTTGAAGAGCATGCATTTAGTTTTACTTGCATTTAAGAGCAGTTGGAGGCCACGGAAAGAGAGTTGTATGGCATTGAAACTCGTCTGGAGGTTAGTTAACACAGTGTCCAAGGAAGGGCCAGAAGTATACAGAATGGTGTCGTCTGCGTAGAGGTGGATCAGAGAATCAGCCGCAGCAAGAGCGACATCGTTGATGTATACAGAGAAAAGAGTCGGTCCAAGAATTGAACCCTGTGGCACCCCCATAGAGACTGCCAGAGGTCCGGACAACAGGCCTTCCGATTTGACACACTGAACTCTATCAGAGAAGTAGTTGGTGAACCAGGCGAGGCAGTCATTGAGAAACCAAGGCTGTTGAGTCTGCCGATGAGGATGTGGTGATTGACAGAGTCGAAAGCCTTGGCCAGGTCGATGAAGACGGCTGCACAGTACTGTCTTTTATCGTTTATCGTTTATGATATCGTTTAATACCTTGAGCGTGGCTGAGGTGCACCCGTGACCAGCTCTGAAACCGGACTGCACAGCGGAGGAGGTACGGTGGGACTCGAAATGGTCAGTGATCTGTTTGTTAACTTGGCTTTCGAAGACTTTAGAAAGACAGGGCAGGATGGATATAGGTCTGTAACAGTTTGGGTCTAGAGTGTCACCACCTTTGAAGAGGGGGATGACCGCGGCAGCTTTACAATCTTTAGGAATCTCGGACGATACGAAAGAGAGGTTGAACAGACTAGTAATAGGGGTTGCAACAATGGCGACGGATCATTTTAGAAAGAGGGTCCAGATTGTCTAGCCCAGCTGATTTGTACGTGTCCAGGTTTTGCAGCTCTTTCAGAACATCTGCTATCTGGATTTGGGTGAAGGAGAAGCTGGGGAGGCTTGGGGAAGTAGCTGTGGGGGGTGCGGAGCTGTTGGTCGGGGTTGGGGTAGCCAGGAGAAAAGCATGGCCAGCCGTAGAGAAATGCTTATTGAAATTCTCGTTTATCGTGGATTTATCGTGGTGACAGTGTTTCCTAGCCTCAGTGCAGTGGGCAGCTGGGAGGAGGTGTTCTTATTCTCCATGGACTTTACAGTGTCCCAGAACTTTTTTGGAGTTTGTGCTACAGGATGCAAATTTCTGTTTGAAAAAGCTAGCCTTTGCTTTCCTCACTGACTGCGTGTATTGGTTCCTGACTTCCCTGAAAAGTTGCATATCGCGGGACTATTCAATGCTAGTGCAGTCCGCCACAGGATGTTTTTGTGCTGGTCGAGGGCAGTCAGGTCTGGAGTGAACCAAGGGTTATATCTGTTCCTGGTTCTACATTTTTTAAAAGGGGCATGCTTATATAAGATGGTGAGGAAATTACTGTTAAAGAACGACCAGGCATCCTCTACTGAAGGGATGAGGTCAATATCCTTCCAGGATACCCGGGCCAGGTCGATTAGAAAGGCCTGCTCGCTGAAGTGTTTAGGGAGCGTTTGACAGTGATGAGGGGTGGTCGTTTGACCACGGACCCATAGCGGATGCAGGCAATGATCGCTGAGATCCTGATTGAAAACAGCAGAGGTGTATTTGGAGGGCAAGTTGGTCAGGATAATATCTATGAGGGTGCCCATGTTTACGGATTTAGGGTTGTACCTGGTGGGTTCCTTGATAATTTGTGTGAGATTGAGGGCATCTAGTTTAGGAGATTGTAGGACTGCTGAGTGTTAAGCATATCCCAGTTTAGGTCACCTAACAGAACAAACTCTGAAGATAGATAGTGTGATAGATAGTGATAGTGTGATAGATAGTGATAGTCTGAAGATAGATGGGGGGCAATCAATTCACATATGGTGTCCAGGGCACAGCTGGGAGCTGAGGGGGGTCTATAACAGGCGGCAACAGTGAGAGACTTATTTCTGGAGAGATACATTTTTTAAATTAGTGTGATAGAGAGTGTGATAGATAGTGATAGTGTGATACAGAGTGTGATAGATAGTGATACAGAGTGTGATAGATAGTGATAGTGTGATAGAGGGTGTGATAGATATAGATAGTGATAGTCTGAGAGAGTGTGATAGATAGTGATAGTGTGATAGAGAGAGTGATAGTGTGATAGATAGTGATATTGTGATACAGAGTGTGATAGATAGTGATAGTGTGATAGAGAGTGTGATAGATAGTGATAAAGTGATAGAGAGTGTGATAGATAGTGATAGAGAGTGTGATGGTGATAGTGAGTGTGATAGATAGTGTGATAGTGGTAGTGATAGTGTGATAGAGAGTGATAGTGATAGTGTGATAGAGAGTGATAGTGTGATAGTGATAGTGTGATAGAGCGTGTGATAGATAGTGAGAGTGTGATAGATAGTGATAGTGTGATACAGAGTGTGATAGATAGTGATAAAGTGATAGAGAGTGTGATAGAGAGTGTGATAGAGATAGTGAGTGTGATAGATAGTGATAGAGAGTGTGATAGAGAGTGATAGAGAGTGTGATAGAGAGTGTGATATATAGTGATAAAGTGATAGAGAGTGTGATACAGGGTGTGATAGATAGTGATAAAGTGATAGAGAGTGTGATAGATAGTGATAGAGAGTGTGATAGATAGTGATAGAGAGTGTGATAGATAGTGATAGAGAGTGTGATAGATAGTGATAGAGAGTGTGATAGATAGTGATAGATAGTGATAGTGAGTGTGATAGATAGTGATAGAGAGTGTGATAGATAGTGATAGAGAGTGATAGAGAGTGTGATAGTGATAGTGTGATAGAGAGAGTGATAGTGATAGAGAGTGTGATAGTGATAGTGTGATAGATAGTGAGATAGATAGTGATAGTCTGATAGATAGTGATAGTGTGATAGATAGTGATAGTGTGATAGATAGTGATAGTGTGATAGATAGTGATAGTGTGATAGATAGTGAGAGTGTGATAGATAGTGAGAGTGTGATAGATAGTGAGAGTGTGACAGATAGTGATAGTGTGATAGAGAGTGTGATAGATAGTGATAGTGTGATAGAGAGTGTGATAGATAGTGATAGAGAGTGATAGTGTGATAGAGAGTGTGATAGATAGTGATAGTGTGATAGAGAGTGTGATAGATAGTGATAGATAGTGATAGTGTGATAGAGAGTGTGATAGATAGTGATAGAGGGTGTGATAGTGAGATAGAGAGTGTGATAGTGATAGAGTGATAGATAGTGATAGTGTGATAGATAGTGATAGTGTGATAGATAGTGATAGAGTGATAGATAGTGATAGATAGTGATAGTGTGATAGATAGTGATAGTGTGATAGATAGTGATAGTGTGATAGATAGTGATAGTGTGATAGAGAGTGTGATAGATAGTGATAGATAGTGATAGAGTGATAGAGAGTGTGATAGATAGTGATAGTGAGTGTGATAGATAGTGATAGATAGTGATAGTGTGATAGAGAGTGTGTGTAATTTCCCCGTCCCTATTGTGTCATGTTGCTGTAATGTTGCCGTTTCCTGTAACTGGATAAAAAGTGGTTTTAAAAAGTGACATATCTGTGGTGGCACTTGATTGTAATAGTGTGTGTGTGTGTGTGTGTGTGTGTGTGTGTGTGTGTGTGTGTGTGTGTGTGTGTGTGTGTGTGTGCGCGCGCGTGCGCGTGTGTAACCTCTGACCTTCTTTAACACAGGGGTCGAAGATGGCGAGGTCGTTGTCGGAGAGAGGAGGGGGCGGTACTTCCTCTGTAGGCTCCTCCCGCATCACAGAATCGAACAGCGAATCGAACTCCTCCTGAGACTGTGATTGGTCTGTCCTGAGGACGCAGGGCTGGAACGGAGTAAGAACTAGGGAAGAGAATAACATCTCAACAGTAAAGCCACAGCAAGGCTGACAAATGTCCAGGACATCGAGAGGGGGACACCACATGACAGACACTCGTCGTCATTTTGGCAGGAGGCCCTTGGAGTGGCTTCCTCTCCTCGTCTCCGGTCGTTCATCTGCACAGATGTGAAAGAACGGGAACACAGTGGGCTATACTGGGGGTTGGGATTTACCGCGGACCTCACGATACCATGTTATCACAATACTTCGCTGCATATAGGTCATATATAAAATAATATTGGGATATGAGTGAGATGTGGTAGTCTCACCTAGCTATCTTCATGTGAATGTACTGTAAATTGGAATAAGAGCGTCTGATAAATTACTCAAATGTAAATGTTACTGTATAGATTGTTTTCCACCATCACTAGGAAAGGGAAAGGTGGGGGGGGGGGGATACCTAGTCAGTTGTACAACTAAATGGATTCAACTGAAATGTGTTTTCCTGCATTTAACCCCCTGATTCAGAGAGGTGCGGAGTGGGGCTGCCTTAATCAACATCCACGGCGCCCGGGGAACAGTGGGTTAAACTGCCTTGTTCAGGGGCAGAACGACAGATTTCTTTACCTTGTCAAGCTCGGGGATTCGATCCGGCAACCTTTTCGGTTACTGACCCAACGCTCTAACCACTAAGCTATACCATAATGCTTTCAACCCCTCCTGTGTTTCCAGTTGATTGCCGAGAAAGTACACGAGAAAAGGAGGATGCTACTGTAACAGTATAACTTTAGACCGTCCCCTCGCCCCGACCCCGGGCGCGAACCAGGGACCCTCTGCACCACATCAACAACAGTCACCCACGAAGCATCGTTACCCATCGCTCCACAAAAGCCGCGGCCCTTGCAGAGCAAGGGGAACAACTACTTCAAGGTCTCAGAGCAAGTGACGTAACTGATTGAAACGCTATTAGCGCGTACCCGCTAACTAGCTAGCCATTTCACATCCGTTACACTACTTTTGACTGTAGAGCTGCAGACTTTTCTGCTGCGTTTCTGCTGATTTCTACACTGAACTATGTCAAATGTTGGCCTGTTGGAAACTACAACTCCCAACATACATTGCACAGTTTGGGCTTAATCTGATTTCTCTCTAGAGAAACTGTACAATGTGCACATTGATTTCAGAAGAAAACAGAATGAAAATGGCATTACAATCATTTAACCAACGTCTGTCAATTAGTTGTTTAAAAAAAAACGAAAAATAACATAAATATCTACGTAAAAAAAAAAAACGCTCGGTGTGTTGTGCGTTTCTCTACCTCTGTCGTCCAGCTTCAGATCGCCGGGTATATCAGGAAGGTCCGTTAACTCTTCCTCCTCCTCAGCTGTAGGTGTTACTGCCACTGGAGTAGGAGAACCCCCCATCTCACTATAGGCCTCAGCTGCAACCTCAGGCTCGACTAGATCCGTGCCCAGTGAAAGGCCCAACTTCTGGGGTTGGATAGGGGCCTCGGTCCCCTCCTCCTCCGCCGCTGGTTCACAGTCTGAGCCTTGACGCTGTGGCAGGGGGATGAGGGGGGGAGGGAGAGGGGTGGAGGAGGAGAGAGGAGAGGGGTCTAACGGCCTGATCACCTCTCCACCCTAGGGGAGTGGGGAGGGGGAGAGAGGGGTAGAGAGGGGAGGGGGAGAGATGGGTAGAGAGAGGGGAGGGGGAGAGAGGGGAGGGGGGAGATAGATGGGTAGAGAGAGGGGAGGGGGAGAGAGGGGTAGCGAGGGGAGGGGGAGAGATGGGTAGAGAGAGGGGAGGGGGAGAGAGGGGTAGAGAGGGGAGGGGGAGAGATGGGTAGAGAGAGGGGAGGGGGAGAGAGGGGTAGAGAGGGGAGGGGGAGATAGATGGGTAGAGAGAGGGGAGGGGGAGAGAGGGGTAGAGAGGGGAGGAGGAGAGAGGGGAGGGGGAGAGAGGGGTAGAGAGGGGAGGGGGAGAGATGGGTAGAGAGAGGGGAGGGGGAGAGAGGGGTAGAGAGGGGAGGGGGAGATAGATGGGTAGAGAGAGGGGAGGGGGAGAGAGGGGAGGGGGGAGATAGATGGGTAGAGAGAGGGGAGGGGGAGAGAGGGGTAGTGAGGGGAGGGAGATAGATGGGTAGAGAGAAGGGAGGGGGATAGATGGGTAGAGAGAGGGGAGGGAGATAGATGGGTAGAGAGAGGGGAGGGGGAGAGAGGGGTAGCGAGGGGAGGGAGATAGATGGGTAGAGAGAAGGGAGGGGGATAGATGGGTAGAGAGAGGGGAGGGGGATAGATGGGTAGAGAGAGGGGAGGGGGATAGATGGGTAGAGAGAGGGGAGGGGTAGAGATGGGTAGAGAGAGGAGAGGGGGAGAGATGGGTAGAGAGAGGAGAGGGGGAGAGATGGGTAGAGAGAGGAGAGGGGGAGAGATGGGTAGAGAGAGGAGAGGGGGAGAGATGGGTAGAGAGAGGGGAGGGGGAGAGATGGGTAGAGAGAGGAGAGGGGGAGAGATGGGTAGAGAGAGGGGAGGGGTAGAGATGGGTAGAGAGAGGAGAGGGGGAGAGATGGGTAGAGAGAGGAGAGGGGGAGAGATGGTAGAGAGAGGGGAGGGGTAGAGAGAGGGGAGGGGGATAGATGGGTAGAGAGAGGAGAGGGGGAGAGATGGGTAGAGAGAGGGGAGGGGTAGAGAGAGGGGAGGGGATAGATGGGTAGAGAGAGGGGAGGGGGAGAGATGGGTAGAGAGAGGAGAGGGGGAGAGATGGGTAGAGAGAGGGGAGGGAGATAGATGGGTAGAGAGAGGAGAAGGGGAAAGATGGGTAGAGAGAGGGGAGGGGTAGAGAGAGGGGAGGGGGATAGATGGGTAGAGAGAGGAGAGGGGGAGAGATGGGTAGAGAGAGGGGAGGGGTAGAGAGAGGGGAGGGGGATAGATGGGTAGAGAGAGGGGAGGGGCAGAGATGGGTAGAGAGAGGAGAGGGGGAGAGATGGGTAGAGAGAGGGGAGGGAGATAGATGGGTAGAGAGAGGAGAGGGAGATAGATGGGTAGAGAGAGGAGAGGGAGATAGATGGGTAGAGAGAGGAGAGGGGGAAAGATGGGTAGAGAGAGGGGAGGGGGAGAGATGGGTAGAGAGAGGGGAGGGGTAGAGATGGGTAGAGAGAGGAGAGGGGGAGAGATGGGTAGAGAGAGGAGAGGGGGAGAGATGGGTAGAGAGAGGGGAGGGGGAGAGATGGGTAGAGAGAGGAGAGGGGGAGAGATGGGTAGAGAGAGGGGAGGGAGATAGATGGGTAGAGAGAGGAGAGGGAGATAGATGGGTAGAGAGAGGAGAGGGAGATAGATGGGTAGAGAGAGGAGAGGGGGAAAGATGGGTAGAGAGAGGGGAGGGGGAAAGATGGGTAGAGAGAGGAGAGGGGGAGAGATGGGTAGAGAGAGGAGAGGGGGAGAGATGGGTAGAGAGAGGAGAGGGGGAGAGATGGGTAGAGAGAGGAGAGGGGGAGAGATGGGTAGAGAGAGGGGAGGGGTAGAGAGAGGGGAGGGGGATAGATGGGTAGAGAGAGGAGAGGGGGAGAGATGGGTAGAGAGAGGGGAGGGGTAGAGAGAGGGGAGGGGGATAGATGGGTAGAGAGAGGGGATGGGGAGAGATGGGTAGAGAGAGGAGAGGGGGAGAGATGGGTAGAGAGAGGGGAGGGAGATAGATGGGTAGAGAGAGGAGAGGGGGAAAGATGGGTAGAGAGAGGGGAGGGGTAGAGAGAGGGGAGGGGGATAGATGGGTAGAGAGAGGAGAGGGGGAGAGATGGGTAGAGAGAGGGGAGGGGTAGAGAGAGGGGAGGGGGATAGATGGGTAGAGAGAGGGGAGGGGGAGAGATGGGTAGAGAGAGGAGAGGGGGAGAGATGGGTAGAGAGAGGAGAGGGAGATAGATGGGTAGAGAGAGGAGAGGGGGAAAGATGGGTAGAGAGAGGGGAGGGGGAAAGATGGGTAGAGAGAGGAGAGGGGGAGAGATGGGTAGAGAGAGTTTAGTTTACTAATTTGACAATTTTAGGGCATTTTTCACCCTGCCAGCTCCTATTAGTTCTATTGAGCACCGTGACACCAACTCACCTTCCGGACGTTCTAATAGCATTCTGTTGTACTATGTCACAATGGCAGCGTCGCTATAGTTGGCAATGAGACCTGCTCTCGTTATTTATAGTTCAAATGTAAACAACAACAATAAAAATACTCATGGAACTCTGAGGTCGTCCTATTGTTTCCTATAGGGAAATATAGGCATGACTGTCTATTTTCGACAAATATCTCACAATGCGTACATTTGGATTTTTTCAAGTCAGATGACATTTTAATCATGAGAATCTCTTCTTTCTAATTATGTAAGTCTGGGCAGCGAGCTCGGTTGTCATCAAATGCTAGCCCCAAAATACTTTTTGCTCTTGGAACGCTGAGCTCCCCCCATTGTTTTCCTATGGAGAGGCATGCCGGTCTATTTCACAATGTGTTTATTTAGATTTTTTCAAGTCGGGCACTATTTTAAAAATCAGGAGAATGTCCTCTTTGTAATTATGTACGTCTGGGCAGCGAGCTCGGTTGTCATCGATCACTAGATCAGAAATAGTCAGACGTTTTCATTTTTTCCCTACTTTCTCATTACGCGGACATAAGCACAGTTGACACCATCGAGGTGCGGATGTTAACTTTCTACACGAGTTGTTTTTATCTCGTTTCATCCGACGAACAGATTGTTGTGGTAAAATAAAAACAGGATACTTTTTTTGTTGTTGTGCCATTTAGGCAAAATGGAATTCTAAGCATCATAGAATGATTTTTAAGCCTTGAGAGAACTAAGACATGGATGGTGGTATGTGTTCCCATCAGAGGGAGAATGGGCAAGCAAAACATATTTAAGTGCCTTCGAAATGTAAATAGGTGCCAGACGCACTGGTTTCTGTCAAGAACTGCAACGCTGCTGGGTTTTTCCACGCTCAACACTTTCCCATTTGTATCAAGAATGGTCCACCACCCAAAGGACATCTAACCAACTTGACACGATGGTGGGGGAATTTAGAGTCAACATGGGCCAGCATCCCTGTGGAACATTTGACACCTTGTAAGAGTCCATTCACCGACAAATTGAGGCTATTCTGACGGCAAAAGGGGAGGGGGGGGGATGCAACTCAATATTAGGAAGGTGTTCCTAATGTCTGGTTTAGCACAACAACACATTGTAAATAATAATTTGTTCTTAACTGACTTGCCTAGTTAAATAAAGGTTAAATAAAGGTTAAAATAATGAAATAGTCCAGCAGCAGGAGAATTCACACTCAAAATAGTCTCTGTATGCTGTGATAGTTGTGTTGGATACATAACATACACGATGACTAATGAAAATACACACAGGACAATTTAATTCCACACAAAAAATTGTGCAAATTAACCTATAGACCGATAAACATAACGATCAAATGTGTTTCCAATGACTGGTACTTCCATCAATGAATAAAAAGCATTGTTTTTGCAATGGGACTTTTTATTTTCTTCTCCCTGTCATTTTGGCCGGTAATTGCCAGCTAACGGAAGGAAACCCTTATGCTTGTTTATTCATATGTTTCTCACCCTAAAGAAGTCCTTTAGCTGAGGGCTGTTGTAGAGAGCAGGGATATTGGTGGTGAACAGGAGCATGGCCTCAGCTGCACTTCTCCTCTCCTCGATCACCCCTTCATCAAACCTACCTGAGAGAGACAGATGAAAAAAAAAAAATATAATTAGACTGACTGATTTACTAATTGATTGACTGATTCATTGATTAAAGATGCAGTCCGGGATCTTAAGCACAAAAAAATTCGTAACATACTGTACGAATTGGTTTCGTAACATATCAGGACGTAACATATCATACGAAACGGAGAAATAAAGAGGGCATATAAGCAGACAATGAAAGCTCTTACAATATTCAATGATGACATTTCTTTTAAACAGGCTATAGTCTACATGCACACAAAAAAACGGGGACCCGTTTTGGCTGGAGCACAACTACTGGCTGAAATGATGCAAAAGTTCTGGAGTATCACTTTAACTGGGTCATACCAAAGAGCTGAGCGCCAGGGAACGAAGGGAACTCCTCCTGTCTCCTGAACAGGTTTCTGTGTGTGTACGACAGCTCTCCATATAGCTTCTTCAGTTCACTGTACCTCCTCCACACCAACACCTCCTTCACGTCCTCTGGACGACGCTTGGAGACAAACTAGAGCGAGAGACAGGGAGAGAGAGAGTGCGAGAACACGAGAGAGATGGTAGAATGGGTCAATGGGATGGAGGGAGAAGAGTAGCGAAGGAAGCAAGAGGGAGAGAGACAGATGGAAGGAAAGGACAAGGGTGATTCATCGAAAGTAAACATAGTGATGTGTGTACCGCATTTACATAGAATACATTTATAGTATGAACTTCCTGTTTTTATATTTAACTAGGCAAGTCGTGGTACAAACATTATTAGGCACAGACAACAGCACAAAGGGCAAGAAGGTAGAGACAACAATACATCACACGAAGCAGCCACGAATGTCAGTAAGTGTCCATGATTGAGTCTTGGAATGTAGAGATACAACTGTCTCGTTTGAGTGGTTTTTGCTGGACATTCCAGTCTCTAGCTGCAGTTAACTGAAAGGAGGAGCGACCCAGGGATGTGTGTGCTTTGGGGACCTTTAACAGAATGTGACTGGCAGAACGGGTGTTGTATGTGGAGGATGAGGGCTGCAGTAGATATCTCAGATAGGGGGGGAGTGAGGCCTAAGAGGGTTTTATAAATAAGCATCAACCAGTGGGTCTTCTGATGGGTACACAGAGATGACCAGTTTACAGAGGAGTATAGAGTGCAGTGATGTGTCCTATAAGGAGCATTGGTGGCAAATCTAATGGCCGAATGGTAAATAACATCTAGCCGCTGGAGATCACCCTTACCTGCCGATCTATAAATTACATATCCATAATCTAGCATGGGTAGGATGGTCATCTGAATCAGGGTTAGTTTGGCAGCTGGGGTGAAAGAGGAGCGATTACGATAGAGGAAACCAAGTCTAGATTTAACTTTAGCCTGCAGCTTGGATTACTACCCAAAGGGGTCAAGTATTAGTCACGGGGGGTTCGATGCTCAAATCATGCAACAAATCACGAGTTCCCAACAATGCCCCTTTGGAATTGATTAGCTAGCTAGCTAATAGATGTGTTTGACATGACAATGGACCACTGACACTGTCTATTGAGCTAAGGTACATATATATGCATTGTATAAGTCTATCCTGACACCATGACAACGTCTCTATTAGCTAGCTATAAACAAGACTATTGCTGACAGTCAAAACAATGCATTAGAATGGCTAACGCTAACCAGCTACATAGTGGCTAACGTTACAAAGATACAAGATAAGACGAATTGACAAACCGACCCTTGCGGTGACTTTATATTCCGTGTGTCCCTTCTCGTGTGTGCGTGGTTCTGTCACCGAGAAAAAACGGTAATATTCTTCTTTCTCTTTCTTCCGAGACATCGCAGTGTGGAGTACAGATGTATACTCTTGTGGTTGTCACTAATTACCACACGCACAAAGTCAAAATGGGTACATCGTAAAAATTTATGAAAACAAAAAATGTACTTTTTTGGTCTTAATTTAAGGTTATAATTAGGCACAGGGTTAGCAGTGTGATTATGGTTAGGTTTAAGATCAGATTGTAGAAATAGGCGGGATTTAGCAATAATTATGACTTTGTGGCTGTGGTAACTAGTGACGACCCCGTTTCGATTTTTCTCCACTCTAGCTTCCTGGTTGGTGGCGTAGTCTTTGCGTGAGCAGTGACAGCCAAGACACACTCCTCTGTTGAAGGGAGATCTCGTCAGGTAATTTAGCTCACAGTTGAGTTGACTTTTTTTCTCAGAGATTCAACTTTTATATGAAAAGTTTACACTATAAGCCTTTTTTTGAATCTATGGATTTAAAAAAAATGCATGATATGTTAACATTAATGTTATAAGGGGCATGTCTTATTTGACCATCTTCAGAGACCATAAGTAACCCACAGGGGGCGCTATCTATCTTTTGTCACCAGCCGGTCAAGCATATGTAATGACACTATCATGAGCGAGAGAGATTATATTTCCCATGCCAATAAAGCCCTTAAATTGAAATTTAGAGAGAGAGAGAGAGGGATATGCTCTGGTCCTGGTGCTCTGTTCACAAACACAAACAGACCCCCACAGAGCCCCAGGACAGCAACACAATTAGACCCAACCAAATCATGAGAAAACAAAAAGAGAATTACTTGACACATTGGGACGAATTAACAAAAAAAACTGAGCAAACTAGAATGCTATTTGGCCCTAAACAGAGAGTACACAGTGGCAGAATACCTGACTACTGTGACTGACCCCAAATTAAGGAAAGCTTTGACTATGTACAGACTCAGTGAGCATAGCCTTGCTATTGAGAAAGGCCGCCGTAGGCAGACATGACTCTCAAGAGAAGACAGGCTATGTGCACACTGCCCACAAAATGAGGTGGAAACTGAGCTGCACTTCCTAACCTCCTGCCAAATGTATGACCATATTAGAGAAAAAATGTATGACCATATTAGAGAAAATATTTCCCTCAGATTACACAGATCCACAAAGAATTCGAAAATAATACCAATTTTGATAAACTCCCATATCTACTGGGTGAAATACCACAGTTTGCCATCACAGCCGCAAGATTTGTGACCTGTTGCCACAACAAAAAGGACAACCAGTGAAGAACAAACACCATTGTAAATACAACTAAATGTTTATGTTTATTTATTTTCCCTTTTTTACTTTAAAACTATTTGCACATGGTTACAACACTGTATATATACATGATATGACATTTGAAATGTCTTTATTCTTTTGGAACTTGTGTTTGTATAATATTTATTGTTCACTTTTGTTGTTCTAGTTCAAATGTAAACATATTTTAGCCAATAAAGCTCTTAAATTGAAATTGAGAGAGAGAGAGATGGAGGAAGGTTAAACATGTCACCAGCCTATCAGGTATATGTAATGACCCACTCATCAAATCAAATCAAATGCTATTTGTCACATGTGCCGAATACTACAGGTGTAGACCTTACCGTGAAATGTTTACTTTACAAGCCCTTAACCAACCAAATAGAGTTTACATTTTTTTTTACTAAATAAACTAAATTGAAGAAAAAAAGTAACCCAAGAAAATTACATTACAATGTAAATTGTTCGGGTGGCCATTTGATTAATTGTTCAGCAGTCTTATGGCTTGGGGGTAGAAGCTGTTAAGGAACCTTTTGGTCCTAGACTTGGCGCTAGGACCAAATGGTCCTAGAAATTCTCGACCCGCTTCACTTCAGCCCCGTTGATGTTAATGGGGGCCTGTTCGGCCTGCCTTTTCCTGTAGTTCACTATCAGCTCCTTTGTCTCGCTCACATTGAAGGAGAGGTTGTTGTCCTGGCACCACACTGCCAGTTCTCTGACCTCCTCCCTATAGGCCGTCTCATCGTTGTCGGTGATCAGGCCTACCACTGTTGTGTCGTCAGCAAACTTAATGATGGTGTTGGAGTCTTGCTTGGCCACGCAGTCGTGGGTGAACAGGGAGTACAGGAGGGGACTAAGCATGCATCCCTGAGGGACCCCAGTGTTGACGATCAGTGTGGCAGATGTGTTGTTGCTTACCCTTACCACCTGGGGGAGGTCTGACAGGAAGTCCAGGATCCAGTTGCAGAGGGAGGTGTTTAGCCCAGAGTCCTTAGCTTAGTGATGAGCTTTGAGACCACTACAGTGGTTGAACATTTCACCAGCCTATCAGGTATATGTAATGACCCTATCATGAGAAAGGGAGAGTAACCTGACAGAGATAATGGTTGTTAATGTTCAACATAAAACAGCTGGCGTTGCTCTAACACAGGGGTTACACAGTTAGTAGAGAGAGAGAGAGAGAGACAGAGAGAGAGAGAGAGAGAGAGAGAGAGAGAGAGAGAGAGAGAGAGAGAGAGAGAGAGAGAGAGAGAGAGAGAGACAGAGAGAGAGAGAGAGAGAGAGAGACAGAGAGAGACAGAGACAGAGACAGAGAGAGAGAGAGAGAGAGAGAGAGAGAGAGAGAGAGAGAGAGAGAGAGAGAGAGAGAGAGAGAGAGAGACAGAGAGAGACAGAGAGAGAGAGAGAGAGAGAGAGAGAGAGAGAGACAGAGAGAGAGAGAGAGAGCAGAGAGAGAGAGAGAGAGAGAGAGAGAGAGAGAGAGAGACAGAGAGAGAGAGAGAGAGAGAGAGACAGAGAGAGACAGAGAGAGAGAGAGAGAGAGAGAGAGAGAGAGAGAGAGAGAGAGAGAGAGAGAGAGAGAGAGAGAGAGAGAGAGAGAGAGAGAGAGAGAGAGAGAGAGAAATGTGAAGGTGAAGAAAAGGGAGAACCATCTTTACAAGGTGACATCAGTAAAGATGTGGTCTCAGAGCATTTTTGTATTATTCTGTACGTAAATCCGAGACACTCCCTTTAGTATGTTATGTTAGAAATTCTAGCTAGGTGGCTAACGTTAGCTAGCTGGTTAATGTTAGCTAGGCTAGGGGTTAGGGTTAAGGTTAAGTTTAGGAGTTAGATTAGGGTTAGGGTTAGCTAAAAGGGTTAGGGGAAGGGTTAGCTAACATGCTAAGTAGTTGCAAAGTTGCTAAAAAAGTACCAAGTAGTTGAAAAGTTGCCAATTAACTAAAATGCTAAAGTTGTCTGTGAGTAGATTCAAACTCGCTGTCACGACTTCCGCCGAAGTCGGCTCCTCTCCTTGTTCGGGCGGCGTTCGGCGGTCGACGTCACCGGCTTTCTAGCCATCGCGCTCCATTTTTCATGTATCCATTTGTTTTGTCTTGTTCCCTTACATTTACATTTAAGTCATTTAGCAGACGCTCTTATCCAGAGCGACTTACAAATTGGTGCATTCACCTTATGATATCCATTCACACCTGGTTTTCATTCCCCAATCAATCCATATGTATATATTCCTCTGTTCCCCATCATGTCTTTGTGTAAGATTGTTTGTTTTACGTGTATTTTGGAATTGTGGATATTGTTTACGAGCATTACTTTTAGTCTATGTTCCGTGTTTTGGGCACATTTTATGTTACTTTGTGCTGTCATTTTGGACCGGAATAAAAAGTGCGCCTGTTCACTACACTCTGGTCTCCTGCACCTGACTTCGCCTCCTGTACACACTCCTAACACTCGCAACCTTTGGTTATACACCCATCCACCCTGACCAACCACCTTCCTTTCCCTTTACCTTAAGTTACCATCTGTCTTATGTAACCATACCAAACGTAACATATCATACTAATTTGAGTATCCACGGATTTACATTTACTTTGTTAGGTTTAGTCTATGAGACCAGGCTGTACTGTCTCCCTTCTGCATATTCATGCAGTGTCTGAGTTAGTTTATGTCTGTAGAATGATACACTCCAACAACTACTACACAACTGGAAATGTATCGATTCCACCGATTCAACAGTATCCTCACTTAGAGAACAGAACTCCAGAACACATTCTACAGTATCCTCACTTAGAGAACAGAACTCCAGAACACATTCTACAGTATCCTCACGTAGAGAACAGAACTCCAGAACACATTCTACAGTATCCTCACATAGAGAACAGAACTCCAGAACACATTCTACAGTATCCTCACGTAGAGAACAGAACTCCAGAACACATTCTACAGTATCCTCACATAGAGAACAGAACTCCAGAACACATTCTACAGTATCCTCACATAGAGAACAGAACTCCAGAACACATTCTACAGTATCCTCACGTAGAGAACAGAACTCCAGAACACATTCTACAGTATCCTCACTTAGAGAACAGAACTCCAGAACACATTCTACAGTATCCTCACGTAGAGAACAGAACTCCAGAACACATTCTACAGTATCCTCACATAGAGAACAGAACTCCAGAACACATTCTACAGTATCCTCACTTAGAGAACAGAACTCCAGAACACATTCTACAGTAGCCTCACGTAGAGAACAGAACTCCAGAACACATTCTACAGTATCCTCACGTAGAGAACAGAACTCCAGAACACATTCTACAGTATCCTCACTTAGAGAACAGAACTCCAGAACACATTCTACAGTATCCTCACGTAGAGAACAGAACTCCAGAACACATTCTACAGTATGACCTCACTGTAGAGAACAGAACTCCAGAACACATTCTACAGTATCCTCACTTAGAGAACAGAACTCCAGAACACATTCTACAGTATCCTCACTTAGAGAACAGAACTCCAGAACACATTCTACAGTATCCTCACTTAGATGAACAGAACTCCAGAACACATTCTACAGTATCCTCACTTAGAGAACAGAACTCCAGAACACATTCTACAGTATCCTCACGTAGAGAACAGAACTCCAGAACACATTCTACAGTAGCCTCACTTAGAGAACAGAACTCCAGAACACATTCTACAGTATCCTCACTTAGAGAACAGAACTCCAGAACACATTCTACAGTATCCTCACTTAGAGAACAGAACTCCAGAACACATTCTACAGTATCCTCACTTAGAGAACAGAACTCCAGAACACATTCTACAGTATCCTCACTTAGAGAACAGAACTCCAGAACACATTCTACAGTATCCTCACTTAGAGAACAGAACTCCAGAACACATTCTACAGTAGCCTCACTTAGAGAACAGAACTCCAGAACACATTCTACAGTATCCTCACTTAGAGAACAGAACTCCAGAACACATTCTACAGTAGCCTCACTTAGAGAACAGAACTCCAGAACACATTCTACAGTATCCTCACTTAGAGAACAGAACTCCAGAACACATTCTACAGTAGCCTCACTTAGATAACAGAACTCCAGAACACATTCTACAGTATCCTCACTTAGAGAACAGAACTCCAGAACACATTCTACAGTATCCTCACGTAGAGAACAGAACTCCAGAACACATTCTACAGTAGCCTCACTTAGAGAACAGAACTCCAGAACACATTCTACAGTATCCTCACGTAGAGAACAGAACTCCAGAACACATTCTACAGTAGCCTCACTTAGAGAACAGAACTCCAGAACACATTCTACAGTATCCTCACTTAGAGAACAGAACTCCAGAACACATTCTACAGTATCCTCACTTAGAGAACAGAACTCCAGAACACATTCTACAGTATCCTCACTTAGAGAACAGAACTCCAGAACACATTCTACAGTATCCTCACTTAGAGAACAGAACTCCAGAACACATTCTACAGTAGCCTCACTTAGAGAACAGAACTCCAGAACACATTCTACAGTATCCTCACTTAGAGAACAGAACTCCAGAACACATTCTACAGTAGCCTCACTTAGAGAACAGAACTCCAGAACACATTCTACAGTATCCTCACTTAGAGAACAGAACTCCAGAACACATTCTACAGTAGCCTCACTTAGAGAACAGAACTCCAGAACACATTCTACAGTAGCCTCACGTAGAGAACAGAACTCCAGAACACATTCTACAGTATCCTCACTTAGAGAACAGAACTCCAGAACACATTCTACAGTATCCTCACTTAGAGAACAGAACTCCAGAACACATTCTACAGTATCCTCACTTAGAGAACAGAACTCCAGAACACATTCTACAGTAGCCTCACTTAGAGAACAGAACTCCAGAACACATTCTACAGTAGCCTCACGTAGAGAACAGAACTCCAGAACACATTCTACAGTATCCTCACTTAGAGAACAGAACTCCAGAACACATTCTACAGTATCCTCACTTAGAGAACAGAACTCCAGAACACATTCTACAGTAGCCTCACTTAGAGAACAGAACTCCAGAACACATTCTACAGTAGCCTCACGTAGAGAACAGAACTCCAGAACACATTCTACAGTATCCTCACTTAGAGAACAGAACTCCAGAACACATTCTACAGTAGCCTCACTTAGAGAACAGAACTCCAGAACACATTCTACAGTATCCTCACTTAGAGAACAGAACTCCAGAACACATTCTACAGTATCCTCACTTAGAGAACAGAACTCCAGAACACATTCTACAGTATCCTCACTTAGAGAACAGAACTCCAGAACACATTCTACAGTAGCCTCACTTAGAGAACAGAACTCCAGAACACATTCTACAGTATCCTCACTTAGAGAACAGAACTCCAGAACACATTCTACAGTATCCTCACTTAGAGAACAGAACTCCAGAACACATTCTACAGTATCCTCACTTAGAGAACAGAACTCCAGAACACATTCTACAGTAGCCTCACTTAGAGAACAGAACTCCAGAACACATTCTACAGTATCCTCACTTAGAGAACAGAACTCCAGAACACATTCTACAGTATCCTCACGTAGAGAACAGAACTCCAGAACACATTCTACAGTAGCCTCACTTAGAGAACAGAACTCCAGAACACATTCTACAGTATCCTCACTTAGAGAACAGAACTCCAGAACACATTCTACAGTATCCTCACGTAGAGAACAGAACTCCAGAACACATTCTACAGTATCCTCACTTAGAGAACAGAACTCCAGAACACATTCTACAGTATCCTCACTTAGAGAACAGAACTCCAGAACACATTCTACAGTATCCTCACTTAGAGAACAGAACTCCAGAACACATTCTACAGTATCCTCACTTAGAGAACAGAACTCCAGAACACATTCTACAGTATCCTCACTTAGAGAACAGAACTCCAGAACACATTCTACAGTATCCTCACTTAGAGAACAGAACTCCAGAACACATTCTACAGTATCCTCACTTAGAGAACAGAACTCCAGAACACATTCTACAGTAGCCTCACTTAGAGAACAGAACTCCAGAACACATTCTACAGTATCCTCACTTAGAGAACAGAACTCCAGAACACATTCTACAGTATCCTCACTTAGAGAACAGAACTCCAGAACACATTCTACAG